>NW_027195082.1:190000-195000 GCF_038502225.1 Cherax quadricarinatus
ATGGAGAGATGTTGTCCGGTCCCATTGCCTTTGAGGTATCGATGTCCCTTAGCAGTTTCTTCACCTCCTCCTCATCTGTATGTATGTCGTCCAACACTTGTTGGTGTATTCCTTGTTGGTGTCCCCATCTGGTCTGTCCCCCCAGAGTCCTTCCTGTCTCTACTGTAAATACTTCCTTAAATCTCGTGTTGAGCTCCTCACATACCTCTTGATCGTTTCTTGTGAGTTCCCCACCTTCTTTCCTCAGCCTTATCACCTGGTCCTTGACTGTTGTCTTCTTCCTAATGTGGCTATACAGCAGTTTCGGGTCAGATTTGACTTTCGATGCTATGTCGTTTTCATACTGTCTCTGGGCCTCCCTCCTTATCTGCGCATACTCGTTTCTGGCTCTTCTACTAATCTCCTTGTTTTCCTGGGTCCTATGCCTCCTGTACCTTTTCCATTCTCTGTTGCACTTAGCTTTTGCCTCCCTACACCTTCGGGTAAACCAAGGACTCGTCTTGGTCTTCCTATTATTTCTGTTTCCCTTGGGAACAAAACTTTCCTCTGCCTCCTTGCACTTTGTTGCCACATATTCCATCATCTCGTTTACTGATTTTCCTACCATTTCTCTGTCCCACTGAACCTCCTGCAGGAAGTTTCTCATACCTGTGTAGTCCCCCCTTTTATAGTTTGGCCTGTCCCCTTCAGTTCCTGTTACCTTCTCCACTTGTAACTCTACTATATAGTCAAAACTCAGAACCACATGATCGCTAGCTCCAAGGGGCCTCTCGTAAGTGATGTCCTCGATGTCTGAACTGCTCAGGGTGAACACAAGATCCAGTCTTGCTGGCTCATCCTCCCCTCTCTCTCTGGTTGTGTCCCTGACATGTTGATGCATGAGGTTTTCAAGTACCACATCCATCATCTTTGCTCTCCATGTTTCGGGACCCCCATGTGGCTCCAGGTTTTCCCAGTCGATCTCCCTGTGGTTGAAATCGCCCATTACCAGTAACTTTGCTCTGCTCGAGTGAGCTCTTCTTGCCACCTCAGCCAGTGTGTCCACCATCACCCTGTTGTTTTCTTCGTACTCCTCTCTTGGCCTCCTGCAGTTCTGTGGTGGGTTATACATCACTCCAATGACTACTTTATGTTCTCCGGACTGAATTGTACCTACAATGTAGTCTCTTTCTCCAATCATGTCCATGCCTTCCATTTCCTCAAATCCCCATTGGTGTTTTATGAGCAGTGCAACCCCTCCTCCCCCTCTACTCCTTCTATCTTTCCTCAGGATCTGATATCCTGTTGGGAAGATTGTGTCTGTTATTATCTCAGCGAGTTTTGTTTCTGTGACTGCTATGATGTCTGGGGATTTTTCACTGATTCTTTCATTCCACTCCTCATGTTTATTCATTATTCCATCCGCATTTGTGTACCAAACCTTTAGTTTCTTTTCTATCATTGTGGTCATGCAAGTATATTGGGGTTGGGGGAGGGAGAGCCTTGGTGGGGGCCTATATGGGGCTGTGGTGTAGGTGGGGTATGTGTTGATGGGGGTGGGGTCAGAATGCCCATAAGGGACAGCTGTTGGGGTGAGGTTTGTGATATGGGGGTTGGTGGCAGAGGGAACAGTGAGTGGGTTGGAGTATAGGTTGCTCAGTTGCGTTGGGAATGTCGCGGGTGGGGTCTTTTGGTGGGAGATTCTGTGGGGTGTGTTTGCCCTTCCTCCTGTGTCTGGGTCCTGCTCATTTTCATTGCTTCTCGTTCCTCCTTGCGTCTCTGTACCCTCTCTTTCAGTGTAGTCCTTTCTTCTTGTGTTCTGTCGCGGTCGAGGTATACTCTCTGGTACCCCTCTTTGTCTCTCAGTCTTGCTTTCTCTTGCAGAATCCTGATTCGAACTGATTCTTCCTTGAAAGTTACTCTGACAGGCCGTATCCTTCCACTCGCAAACCACCCAATTCTCTGAAAATTTGTCACCTGGGTCATATTGCCCTCCCCTATTGTTTTCATGATGCCTTCAATCATTTTTTTCTCCTCCTGTTTTATTTCTTCAAAGTTGGCCCCCTTGGCTTCTTGGAGCCCGTACACAAAAACTGACCTCGCCCTTTCCTCCTCCCACTGAGTCTCCATCTGCTTCCTCTGAGGCATTTTGTTTCCTTCCATTGACATGTTCTTGCCTTCAGTCCCTGTCATATCTGAAACATCTATTCTTAGTGGACTGTCTTTCCTGGCCAGCTGTCCCTTGCTACTGCAGTTGGCTGTTAGAACCTCTGCATATAACAAACCTTCATTTTCTTCGGACCTGTCGCTTGATCTTAGTGTGCTCATCGTCTTTTCCCTGGCCCCACGTGGGTCTGATAGGTCCTTCGTGTACGGCATGTCTCCGTTGTTGCTTACCATCCCCTTGTCTGCGCCTGACTCTGAATTTCCATCATTGTCTTCAGACCTGTCGTTTGATCTCAGTGTGCTCGTCGTCTTTTCCCTGGCCCCACGTGGGTCTGATAGGGCCTTCCTGTACGGCATGTCTCCGTTGTTGCTTACCATCCCCTTGTCTGCGCCTGACTTTGAATTTCCTGATGTCACGTCTGAATTGTCATTTGTCTCTCTAATCTGTTTCAGGCTTTGCAGTTTCTCTTCTAAGCACTGTATCCTAGCTTCTGCTGCTAAGGCCTGTACTTCCCACTTCCTGCACTCTTCAGCTATCCGCTCCTCCATTTTCTTACCAAGCTCTACTATCTTCCTTCCCCACTCTTCCTCCCTTTTTTGGAGCTCTAACTCCCAGTCTTTCCTCCCTGGTTCTTCTACCAGATCTCTGGTTTTCCGTCCTCTAAGGCCACCCAGAGGGAGAGAGAGAGAGAGAGGAGAGAGAGAGAGAGAGAGGGGGAGAGAGGAGAGAGAGGGGAGAGAGAGAGAGAGGGAGAGAGAGAGAGAGAGAGAGAGAGAGAGAGAGAGAGAGAGAGAGAGAGAGAGAGAGAGAGAGAGAGAGAGAGCAGAGAGAGAGAGAGAGAGAGAGAGAGAGAGAGAGAGAGAGAGAGAGAGGAGAGAGGGAGAGAGAGAGAGAGAGAGAGGAGGGAAGGGGGGAGGGAGGGAGGGAGAGAGAGGAGAGAGAGAGAGAGAGGAGAGAGAGAGAGAGAGAGAGAGAGAGAGAGAGAGAGAGAGGGGAGAGAGAGAGGAGAGAGAGAGGGAGAGAGGAGAGAGGAGAGAGAGAGAGAGAGAGAGAGAGAGAGAGAGAGAGAGAGAGAGAGAGAGAGAGAGAGAGAGAGAGAGATGAACTTATTCCACCTCTAAATCGACAGGATGGGTACCACCTCTACTAGTAGTCAAGAGTAAGGCGGACCTCTTTGCTGAACACTTTGCTGCACCTAAAATGCAAGTTCCTGATCCAGCAAGGGACCCTCCTTGGCTAGCTGCAAGAACTGTGTCAAAACTGTCAGTGGTGACAATAAGGCAGGAGGAGGTGCATTTCTTCTTAAATCACTTGACCAAGAAAAGTGGCTGTGGGCCCAGACAAGTTGAGCCCAAGATTGTTGAGAAGATGTGCAGACCAGCTAGCAGCACCTCTAACTCGCATCTTTCAGCACTGCCTAGTACAGTGTAAAATGGTCTCCATGGAAAGAGGCAAAATGTAGTCCCTGTTCACAAAAAGAAGAGCAGAGCAGAAATCAGCAACTACAGACCAGTGTCACTCCCTGTCAATCACTGGTAAGATCCTTGAGACAATAATCTCAAGACAAATGACAGATTTTTTTGACTACCACTCACTACTTTGTGATCGTCAATATGGCTTCAGGAAAGGTTACTCTGCTGCTGATCTGTTGTTAAACCTCTCCACTAAGTGGCACCAGACACTGGATGAATCCAAAGTCAGCTGTGTGGTAGCACTGACATTGCTGGCGCATTCGACCGTGTGTGGCACCAGGGCCTCTTAGCAAAACTTCAAGCACTGGGAATTGCAGGCTCTACGCTATGTCTCCTCAGTGATTACCTTCATGGTAGATCTCAAGTGTAGTCCTCAATGGAACGGAATCAGCAAGGCATCCTATTGGGGCAAGCGTTGCCCACAAGGAAGTGTGCTGGGTCCACTGTTATGGAATGTCTACTTCAACGACCTTCTTCATCTCATCCCAGAATCACATGCATATGCAGACGACTGTACACTGACATTCACTTATCCAAGAGAAGAAATGCCAGCTGCTCTAAGCTACATCAATCACCAGCTGAGAGCTATATCAGCTTGGGGAAATAGATGGCAAGTAACATTTGCACCTGAAAAAACGCAAATGATGTTCGTCTCTAGGCACCATGATGGTAATGCTGGCGCAGTAGTAAGGATGAATGGGACGATGTTGGCACCTGGAGAAGAAGTTGATATCCTTGGGGTGGGGAAATTTGACTCCAAACTAACCATGAAGAACCATGTTGTAAATCTTGCAAACAAGGCAGCCAGGAAGCTCACAGCACTTCGCCGTATCTCGCATCTGCTTGACAGTAGGGGTTGCAAGATCCTGCACGAGGCACAAGTACGCTCACACCTTGAGTATGCTCCACTTTCTTGGTTTGCCTGCCCCCTTCCCCCTCATCTGCGACTGCTTGACAGAGTAGAGAACAGAGCAAGACGTCTCATCTCTCGCCTGGACCCATCCTGGATAGATCTGTCATTTCAGCAGAGCCTTCAACATAGGAGGGATGTGGGTGGCCTTACTGTTATGTACAAGGCCAATATTGTCAAAATACCACACTTGGATCCACTTCGAGGACAGCGTGAAACAAGCTTTTATGCCACAAGACGGGCAGAAAGCAGCAACTTCACTCTGGCTGTACCCTTCTCCAGAACATCACTCCATCTGAGATCATACATACCCAGGATGACTCGAGTATGGAACACATTCGTACAGCATAATGATGTCAACGAGATAACGTCAGTTGATCAAATGAAAATGCTGGCCCACAGATGGCTCCAACTTCATCCTGTTCCCTACTTGTATGTCTCATAACAAAAATGCTTTCAAATGAGCTGATGT
>NW_027195082.1:197500-450261 GCF_038502225.1 Cherax quadricarinatus
CCCTAGCCCTGGAAGATCAATTTTGGCTGACATTCTGGGATTAAGAAAGATCTCAGTAACAGCCTGAAAAAGGAATGTATCAAGACATTTAAACAAGGGAGGTAACCCCAGACAGCATGGTAAACAATGGAGTTCCTTGGGAGGTATGTGGGGAGGTATTTCTAACATCACTAAGCCAGTTCTGCTATAATGTTAGGTATTTTCTGCTAGAAATTCTTTTTTCTTTGGTGCTAACAAACACAGATTCCATTGCAATGTGTTTATTAAATTGTAAGTGGTTTTCTTTGGGTATGTTTTACTTCACCCTTCGAGCTATGTATATAAGGCCCAACTGTTTTTTCCACAAAAATTAAACTGAATAACATATGGATGATATTTTTTTGGGGAGAGTCAAGCCCCTGATAAGGTGCCTACTGCTCAGTTTTCAGGCCAGGCTACCCTAAGAGCCAGTACTTATCAGGTCCTCTATCTTATTGTAGCTATCCCATAATATTGTTCACAGGATTTTCTCCTGCTTTAACCCAAACTCCGTGTTTTCCCCTCTTCACCTATGCCTATAGTTGCTTTTATCTCTTCCACTATTGTGAGGGAAAAGTTCAACAGATAGGAGTAGCGAGCGAGTATATGGTAACGATAGTTTGATTACCGGCTGCTTGTTAAGGTAGGGTAAGTCTAGCTCCCGCTATCCCCCCTTTTTCCCCCCCTTTCTCCCCCCACCCCGAAAGGTGATGTTTGGGGCTCCAGCCAAAGTGTAATCACTCGGCTCCCAGCACAACTGTAAGTAAAAGCCTGCTCTTATTCTAGTGGACTTATTGGTTGAAAGCTTCACTTTTGACCAATAATAAACTTAGTCCTTTCAGCCCTGATCTCTATGTTAGATTTTTAATAATCATCACGTCTTTTAGGTATTGAACTTATCATGGAGAGTGATTTCTTAAGCAATGGGTAACCTGTCTCTCTTTCCAGCTTGGAATGACAGATTGGGTCACCTGCCAACCAACGAGAAGTATTGAAGGAGACGGACTAACGTCCTGAGACGTCACATGTTGGATCTACCTACCTGATTACTTGTAGGCGAAAGCAGACCATAACCCCTCATCTTGGTAGTGGTAATGAATCTGCTTTCCTGTCATCTGGACTGACTATTCAAGGCTGTAGACTCTGTGAAGAACTGGCCGTTGGGTTGTCACCAACACCTGTGACCCCCCACTTCATCAACAATCGCTATAATCTCTACAAGACTGTGTCAACATCAGCCAGACACCCAAGTTAAATTGTATATATTAGCGTTGAATTCAGATATCATTTATATTTTTCATTTTTCATTTTTCTTTAAAGTAGGACAAATATTTCATATTTAAGTATTTTATATTTTATATTTTCTAAATAATAAAGTGTTTATGTTTGTCAGCTTTTATTCTTTTTCTATTCATTAATTTTCCTGAGGAGGAGCCAGCCTTGGTAATACTGACTGAAGTTGTTACAGGGCTGAGTAAGCCTTCACAAGTGGCGACCTTGCCAGGATCAACTTAACTGAATCAAGATTGAACCCTATCTCGAATCTACCATTGGAACTTCAATGCCGCATACCACAGACGGTTAGCACCAGCCATGAGTAATCTTTCTCTATGGTAGGACTACAGTACAGGTATTTAAAAGATTTGGTGACTGTTATAGTCTCAATTTATTGTAAGTCAAGTCAGGCAGGATATACTAGTTAATTCTGCCACCTATATTTGTGAGCTTGAAACTATTTGGAGGAATAGATTCTAGGGACCCGAGATTTTCCAGTGACAATTTGTTTCATTGAACTCTTTATTATATCAAGGGAACTGTCGTAGGACACTTGATTTATTGGTGAGATGATTTGTTGGTCAAGGGACCCCATTCCACTTACTGTTTGCTCGGAGCCGGCATAGAATCCTTCGTTTTCATTAATACGTATTGTTTAAACGAAGCAGGGATCGAGCCCTCTGGTTTATTTACAGTTTGAGCAGAGCAGGAATTGAGTCCTCCATTTTCTTTGATACCCATTTCATTTTCCCCTGGTAGTTTAAGTTATTGTTGCAAGTATGGAGGAATACCAGTTTTGGATGAATGCTGGAAGTTAGGAATAACGGGGAAAAATTTAGAAGCTTTCATTAGCGCTAAGATCCAGGAAAGAGAAAGAAAGGAGAGAGAGAACCTTGAGAGAGAGGATAAAAAGGAGAGAGATCGAATTGAAAGAGAAAGCCAAGAAAGACAGTTAGAGAGAGAGAAGACAAAAAGGAGCGTGATAGACTTGATTGTGAGGAGAGAGCTAGAGTACGTGAGGAACAAGCTAAAATATGTGAGGAACAAGCTAAAATACGTGAGGAACAAGTTAGGTTAAGAGAACTTGAGGAAAGAGCAAAAGGTAGAGAACATGAGTTAAGAGAAACAGAAAAAGATCGTGAAGTAGAGAAATTCTCCTTGAATTAGAGAATAAAAAGTTAACTTTCTCACAAAAGCAATTAGAGGAAGGAGTAATGGAACAACGTACAGCCAGTGCACATATTCCAACACCTAATTTACCTCCCTTCACAGAGGGGGAAGACATAACTTCATACATTATCAGGTTTGAAAATACCGCTACCCTCTGTGAATGGCCTGCTGACACCTGGGCTACCAGGTTAGGAATGTTAATTTCTGGTACTGCTTTGAATATCTATGCAACTTTGTCGCAGGATATCATATGTAATTATAACCTACTGAAGAAGGCAATCCTTAAAGCATATCAAAAAACCACAAATTCTTGTAGGAAAGATTTCAGGTATGCCACCTTACAGCCTGGCCAAAACTTTCAACAGTTACAGGTAACACTCTTTCCTTTGTTCGACTTTTGGATAGAGAGTTCAGGAATTGATCACAGTTATGAATCTCTTAGAGACTTCATGGTTGCTGACCAGTTCCTGACAGCTCTTCCTCACCAGATACGAACTTTCATTAGAGAACGTAACCTGATTAAAGCTGAGGAAGTAGCTGAGGCTGCTGACTTGTATGCTGAGGCTCACAATTCCTATAAAGACTTAAAGGGATCGAACCCTAAGGGCAAGGGTTTACCAGATCTTAAGAAATCAAAGCCTCTAGTGGAAAGTAAACTGACTTCTTTTATTCCTGTTTGTCATTTATGTGGTGTTAAGGGACATAAACGTCCCGATTGTCCTTCTAAGAAGGTCCAAAAAGTTGGAAGATGTTTTAAAGACTGTAATGACCAAGCACCCTTCTGTTCAGGAACAGTTAATGGACTTAATGTATCTACCATTTTACGTGATGCACATGTATAGTCATTTCTGATAAGCTGTTCCCTAACCTTAAAGAAACTCATTCCTCTGCTATACTTTCAGACTACTTGGGCCATATGGCCACTTTTCCTACCATCCGTTGTTACATTAGGTCTAAATGGTTCACAGGTTGGGCTGAAGCTGTACTAGCTCCCATCACTTCTTGCTCCGTACTAATAGGTAATGTAAAAGGTGCCATTATTCCTTCTGAGGTTGACCTTTCATCACCAAAGATGGACATAAGCTTTTCAGCTCTTCATCCTGTAGAATCAGAGAAGCCCCTCGAAAGTTCAGATGAGGCAATGTCTTGGAATATTCATGTGGGGTTAGAAACCAGTGATGCTACTCTCGAAAGCGAGGAAGTAGGATCACCGGTTCACTTGTTAGATGAAAGTGAGGATATCACCTCCGATACTATAAATGTCTTGACTAGGGCTCAGACCAAAGCCCAGGCTTCTCCTACTGTCCATCCTTTGATTTTCCCTGACTTTATGCCTTTAGACATATCGAAGGACTCCTTTGCCAATTTACAACATAATTGCCCTTCTCTTCAGAATTGCCATAATGCAGCTAGACAAAATCAAGTTATACAAAGGAAAAACTTTTCATATAAATTTAAATATATAAAAGGTATCTTGTACAAGTCAGTATTCAAATTTAATTCAGATGAGATAGACTATTCTATCTTAGTTGTTCCAAGTCAATGCAGAGAGACTGTTCTTAAAATGGCTCATGACCTGCCAGTGGCCGGACATTTCTCGTATCGTAAAACCTTAAATAAAATTAGGGAAACCTATTTTTGGCCCAAAATGTCCTCAGATATCAAGACCTATTGTAGATCGTGTAAAGTTTGCCAACTGTCATGCTCCCGAGGTACCAGGCGAGTACCTATGGTCAAAATGCCTATCTTTATGGTACCGTTTGAAAGAGTAGCTATTGACATCGTTGGTCCTTTATCACCACTTTTATCTGGGGGACATAGATATATATTAACATTAGTTGATTATGCTTCGAGTTTCCCTGAAGCCGTTCCCTTAAAGACCATAACCACTACAGAGGTGGCTGAAGCCCTTTTGTCCATCTTCTCCAGAGTGGGCATTCCTACTATTGTACTTATCATGGAGAGTGATTTTTTAAGCAGTGGGTAACCTGTCCCTCTTTCCAGCTTGGAATGACAGATTGGGTCACCTGCCAACCAACGAGAAGTATTGAAGGAGACGGACTAACGTCCCGAGACGTCACATGTTGGATCTGCTTACCTGATTACTTGTAGGCGAAAGCAGACCATAACCCCTCATCTTGGTAGTGGTAAAGAATCTGCTTTCCTGTCATCTGGACTGACTATTCAAGGCTTTAGACTCTGTGAAGAACTGGCCGTTGGGTTGTCACCAACACCTGTGACCCCCCACTTCATCAACAATCGCTATAATCTCTACAAGACTGTGTCAACATCAACCAGACACCCAAGTTTAATTGTATATATTAGCGTTGAATTCAGATATCATTTATATTTTTCATTTTTCTTTAAAGTAGGATAAATATTTCATATTTAAGTATTTTATATTTTATATTTTCTAAATAATAAAGTGTTTATGTTTGTCAGTTTTTATTCTTTTTCTATTCATTAATTTTCCTGAGGAGGAGCCAGCCTTGGTAATACTGTCTGAAGTTGTTACAGGGCTGAGTAAGCCTTCACAACTATTAAAAGAGTAAGTGGTGGCAGCATACTTCCATGAGAATAGAGAACTACCTTCTATTCTCTCATACTCTAGTAATTTCCTCTCGTTATTTGTTCCCTATTTTCTCCTACTGTTCTCCACGCTGAGTCTCTGCCTGAGGGAACAGACAATATGACATCGCTGTGTGCTTTGTCGACCCCAGGTTGGACTGGGGTGGAAGCTGCATTTCAGCGAATATTCACCAGCTTTGGGAAAGACTTGGCTATCGCTGCTATGCCATTTTCGTATTACCGTTGGGCCTCCCTCCTTACCTGAGCTTATTCGTTTCAGGCACTTGGACTGCTCTCTTTTTTTCTCCTGGGTCCTTTTCCTAATATACTTCTTCCATTCTCTAGCACACTTGGTTTTGGTCTCTCTATACCTTTGAGTGACCCAAGGACTAGTCATGGCCTTCTCATTATGCCTGTTAACCCTCCGTACAAACCTCTCCTTTGCTTCTTTGCACATTGTTGTCACATATTCCACCATCTCATTTACTGATTTCCCTGTGAGTTCTCTGTCCCACTGAACCTCGTGGAGAAAGTTCCTCATGCCTTTGTAGTCCCCTCTCTTGTGTTATGGCTTCATTTGTCATAAGAACATAAGAAAGAAGGAACATTGCAGCAGGCCTATGCGAGGCAGGTCTAATTCACCCACTGGCTTAAGCCCTTGTCCTGCCCTTCCTGCCTCCTTCTCCACTTGTAACTCTACTTTGTATTCGAAGCTTAGAACCATGTGATCACTAGCTCTGAAGGGCCTTTCATATGGGATGTTCTCAATATCTGCACTACTAAAACTGAATATTAGTTCCAGTCATGCAGGTTCATCCTCTCCTCTCTCTCTGGTAGTGTCCTTAACGTGTTGATGCATGAGGTTTTCCAGTACCACTTCCAACAGCTTAGCCTTTTACGTTTCTGGTCCCCCATGTGTCTCCAGGTTTCCCCAGTGGATTTCTTTGTGACTGAAGTTGCCCACAACCAGCAGCTTTGCCCTGCCCACATGGGCATTTCTGGCCACTTCAGCCAGCATATCAATCATCTTTGTTACTATCATCATATTCTTGTTTTGGCCTCCTGCTATCCTTTGGTGGGTTATACATCACTGCAATCTCCACCTTGAGACCTCCAGATTGAAGTGCTCCTATTATGTATTCCCTTGCTTCTGCTCTTTCTCCTCTCTCCAGCTCCACAAAATCCCATTGGTTTTTGATGTGAAGTGCCACTCCTCCAACCCCTCCCCCCTCCTGTTCCCTCTGTTTTCCTCTGTTTTTCCTCAGGATCTAATGTCTAGATGGAGAGATGGTGTTTGTTATCATTCCTGAGAACTTCGTTTTTGTGAAGGCTACGATGTCACTTCTCCCACTTGTTCATTATACCATCAGCATTGGTATACCACACCTTGAGTTTCCCCTCCAATGCTGTATTCTGAGGGTTTGTGAGGGGTTGGGGTGGGGGCCTTGCATTGCGCTGTGAAACTCTATTGTGTATTGTGAGGTGTGGGCTGAGTGTGTGTGTGGTGTGGTTTATTTTGGGATAGTGTTGTCATTCTGTCCTCATTCTGTCATGGTCTAGGAACACCTCTGGTATGTTGTTGATTCTTTGCTGACGACACGACTTATGTCATCTCCCACCCTTATCTTGCCACCCTCAACACCATTGTTAACGAGGAGCTGCTCAAAATATCGACTTGGATGACAGCCAATAAACTTACACTTAACACTGGCAAAACCTACTGTATTATGTTTGGTAGCAGAGCAGGTGTTGTGCAACTTAACATTAAGATCGACAACACTCTAATTGCCTGACATAATGAGGGCAAATTCCTTGGCCTATACCACCAAAACGGTGGGGATCCTCTCCAAGATACGATACTACGTACCGCAATCTGCTCTTCTCGCAATATACCATTCACTTATATATCCATACCTCACCTATGCTATCTGTGCTTGGGGTTCAACTACAGCAACACACCTAAAGCCAATAATAACCCAACAAAAATCCGCAGTAAGAATAATCGCTAAATCCCATCCCTGGCAACACACCCCCCCACTCTTCATAGATATTAACTTACTCCCTGTTCAGAACATCCACACTTACTACTGTGCAATCTATATCTACAGGACCTTAAATTCCAATATTAACCTTGACCTACAACGCTTTCTTGAAAGTTTTGACAGGATCCACAGGCATAACACCAGACACAAACACATCTATGACATTCCCCGTATTCAACTAAACCTTTACAAAAAATCAATGTATTTCAAAGGATCTAAAATCTGGAACACCCTACCTAAAAACTCTAAAACTGCAGACACATTAATCACTTTCAAAACTACAGTTAGAAAACATCTTATCTCCATGATACACCCCGACAACTAACTACATGATAACCACCTGGTGGTTCAAAATTACACTCACTCACCCACTGACTATAAACCCAGAAATACTAATCTTAATCTTAAAATAATAAATCCTAACTAGTCATAAGTTTGACTATGATACTTGTGGAAATTATTTAATTTCCGAAGCTATAGTGCCTAATAAGTGTTTGTGTTGATTTGGGTCAAAATGAATTTGTATTTTGAATGGAACCAACTGGGTTCCCGCTGCGCCTGCGCAGATGTGCGGGGGTATAATTCGAGCTGGGGCACGAGGGGCGGCAGTGTTTTGAATGTAGTGAGGAAGCTGTGAAACATGGGATCAGGAAATTGGCGTTCACGTCGGCCTAAGGATTAATATAGGCCTCACTTCCTAATAGGAAGTGTGGTAACTGTTCCTGGTGAAGAGTGAGGGAACGTGATTTACGTGACCACCATAATAAAGTGGTAAAATGAGTGGATAATAGTAGGACCGGGGGTGACGGGTGCGCCACCATGGAATGTGTCCAGGGGAAATTACCCGTGAGTTAATCCTCACTCATCGGTCTCAGATCTTAATGAAGTGACCTCTAATGTGTATAATAATTATGAGACGTTAAATCGTCTTGTGAATGGTAATGTAATCAGTGATAATAACATTAAGTTAAGAGAATGCGGGAAGTGAAATAAATCGCCCTGCTCCGAGTGAACGCAAGGTTCTCATCCCGAGGATAGCGAAGTTTTATGGAATCACGACTTCTAAACCGGGACAAACCAAAGGATACCTCGTCCTGCTGGAATAAGAACCGTGTAGGTGTAGCAGGACATCGAAATGAGATGGTGAATGGAGGAAATAAGGAGTATCAATCACCCACAGTTAAGTAACCTTTCTAGTTATAGCAGACTGATACTGGCCAGTTAGGTATGTTTTAATTGGATAGGTTATGGGTGATCCAGCCATATCAAGTGACCACCAGAGAATATCTGGTAAGTGGTGGGATTATATACAAGTGTTTTTCCTTGATGGATATATCCATGAGTAACCTACCCCTCCCCCCCTTCATTCAGTTAAACTAATATAATTTATACAGTCCACAATTAATTAGTAGCACCGTACTTGAGGGTGCTACCCAATTTATACTGGTCTTGGATGGATATGGATAAGATTGTGAGGGTCGAGGGGCCAACTACAGTGACCAGAGGTGGTTAAGTTTTCTCACATGTCTACACGGGTGACTACGGTAAACAATATAGTTGTTGTCTCCCAAGGAGATTACTCGTATGCATGTAATGTTGAGGTATGAACAAGTAATCACCCCTATAAAATTTTCCGTATCTGCCCGCTGGTCCTTCTTGAACCGGATGCAATCAGTGAAAAATTAATTTAATTAATTACTTAATAATTAAGTGACTGATTGAAGAAAGTGGGTATAGGGTATAGAAATTTAATCGGTCATGTGGTGGATAATAATTAGCCCAATTAATTACTAGCACATAGGGGCCTAGGATTTATACAAGAGTAAAGTGCAAGAATTACTCTCACAAGGTGTCTACTTAAGTTGGTAGACAGCAACCACCCAGGGAAGTACTACCGTCCTGCCAGATGACTGTGAAACAAAAACCTGTAATTGTTTTGCATGATGGTAGGATTGCTGGTTTCTTTTTCTGTCTCATAAACACGCTAAGATAACAGGGATATCTTGCTACTCCTACTAACACTTTGGTCACACTTCACAGACACGCACATGCATATATATATATACATACATCTAGGTTTTTCTCCTTTTTCTAAATAGCTCTTGTTCTTTTTTATTTCTTCTATTGTCCATGGGGAAGTGGAAAAGAATCTTTCCTCCGTAAGCCATGCGTGTCGTATGAGGCGACTAAAATGCCGGGAGCAATGGGCTAGTAACCCCTTCTCCTGTATACAATTACTAAAAAAGAGAAGAAGAAAAACTTTATAAAACTGGGTTGCTTAAATGTGCGTGGATGTAGTGCGGATGACAAGAAACAGATGATTGCTGATGTTATGAATGAAAAGAAGTTGGATGTCCTGGCCCTAAGCGAAACAAAGCTGAAGGGGGTAGGAGAGTTTCAGTGGGGGGAAATAAATGGGATTAAATCTGGAGTATCTGAGAGAGTTAGAGCAAAGGAAGGGGTAGCAGTAATGTTAAATGATCAGTTATGGAAGGAGAAAAGAGAATATGAATGTGTAAATTCAAGAATTATGTGGATTAAAGTAAAGGTTGGATGCGAGAAGTGGGTCATAATAAGCGTGTATGCACCTGGAGAAGAGAGGAATGCAGAGGAGAGAGAGAGATTTTGGGAGATGTTAAGTGAATGTATAGGAGCCTTTGAACCAAGTGAGAGAGTAATTGTGGTAGGGGACTTGAATGCTAAAGTAGGAGAAACTTTTAGAGAGGGTGTGGTAGGTAAGTTTGGGGTGCCAGGTGTAAATGATAATGGGAGCCCTTTGATTGAACTTTGTATAGAAAGGGGTTTAGTTATAGGTAATACATATTTTAAGAAAAAGAGGATAAATAAGTATACACGATATGATGTAGGGCGAAATGACAGTAGTTTGTTGGATTATGTATTGGTAGATAAAAGACTGTTGAGTAGACTTCAGGATGTACATGTTTATAGAGGGGCCACAGATATATCAGATCACTTTCTAGTTGTAGCTACACTGAGAGTAAAAGGTAGATGGGATACAAGGAGAATAGAAGCATCAGGGAAGAGAGAGGTGAAGGTTTATAAACTAAAAGAGGAGGCAGTTAGGGTAAGATATAAACAGCTATTGGAGGATAGATGGGCTAATGAGAGCATAGGCAATGGGGTCGAAGAGGTATGGGGTAGGTTTAAAAATGTAGTGTTAGAGTGTTCAGCAGAAGTTTGTGGTTACAGGAAAGTGGGTGCAGGAGGGAAGAGGAGCGATTGGTGGAATGATGATGTAAAGAGAGTAGTAAGGGAGAAAAAGTTAGCATATGAGAAGTTTTTACAAAGTAGAAGTGATGCAAGGAGGGAAGAGTATATGGAGAAAAAGAGAGAGGTTAAGAGAGTGGTGAAGCAATGTAAAAAGAGAGCAAATGAGAGAGTGGGTGAGATGTTATCAACAAATTTTGTTGAAAATAAGAAAAAGTTTTGGAGTGAGATTAACAAGTTAAGAAAGCCTAGAGAACAAATGGATTTGTCAGTTAAAAATAGGAGAGGAGAGTTATTAAATGGAGAGTTAGAGGTATTGGGAAGATGGAAGGAATATTTTGAGGAATTGTTAAATGTTGATGAAGATAGGGAAGCTGTGATTTCGTGTATAGGGCAAGGAGGAATAACATCTTGTAGGAGTGAGGAAGAGCCAGTTGTGAGTGTGGGGGAAGTTCGTGAGGCAGTAGGTAAAATGAAAGGGGGTAAGGCAGCCGGGATTGATGGGATAAAGATAGAAATGTTAAAAGCAGGTGGGGATATAGTTTTGGAGTGGTTGGTGCAATTGTTTAATAAATGTATGGAAGAGGGTAAGGTACCTAGGGATTGGCAGAGAGCATGCATAGTTCCTTTGTATAAAGGCAAAGGGGATAAAAGAGAGTGCAAAAATTATAGGGGGATAAGTCTGTTGAGTGTACCTGGTAAAGTGTATGGTAGAGTTATAATTGAAAGAATTAAGAATAAGACGGAGAATAGGATAGCAGATGAACAAGGAGGCTTTAGGAAAGGTAGGGGGTGTGTGGACCAGGTGTTTACAGTGAAACATATAAGTGAACAGTATTTAGATAAGGCTAAAGAGGTCTTTGTGGCATTTATGGATTTGGAAAAGGCGTATGACAGGGTGGATAGGGGGGCAATGTGGCAGATGTTGCAAGTGTATGGTGTAGGAGGTAGGTTACTGAAAGCAGTGAAGAGTTTTTACGAGGATAGTGAGGCTCAAGTTAGAGTATGTAGGAAAGAGGGAAATTTTTTCCCAGTAAAAGTAGGCCTTAGACAAGGATGTGTGATGTCACCGTGGTTGTTTAATATATTTATAGATGGGGTTGTAAGAGAAGTAAATGCGAGGGTCTTGGCAAGAGGCGTGGAGTTAAAAGATAAAGAATCACACACAAAGTGGGAGTTGTCACAGCTGCTCTTTGCTGATGACACTGTGCTCTTGGGAGATTCTGAAGAGAAGTTGCAGAGATTGGTGGATGAATTTGGTAGGGTGTGCAAAAGAAGAAAATTAAAGGTGAATACAGGAAAGAGTAAGGTTATGAGGATAACAAAAAGATTAGGTGATGAAAGATTGAATATCAGATTGGAGGGAGAGAGTATGGAGGAGGTGAACGTATTCAGATATTTGGGAGTGGACGTGTCAGCGGATGGGTCTATGAAAGATGAGGTGAATCATAGAATTGATGAGGGAAAAAGAGTGAGTGGTGCACTTAGGAGTCTGTGGAGACAAAGAACTTTGTCCTTGGAGGCAAAGAGGGGAATGTATGAGAGTATAGTTTTACCAACGCTCTTATATGGGTGTGAAGCGTGGGTGATGAATGTTGCAGCGAGGAGAAGGCTGGAGGCAGTGGAGATGTCATGTCTGAGGGCAATGTGTGGTGTGAATATAATGCAGAGAATTCGTAGTTTGGAAGTTAGGAGGAGGTGCGGGATTACCAAAACTGTTGTCCAGAGGGCTGAGGAAGGGTTGTTGAGGTGGTTCGGACATGTAGAGAGAATGGAGCGAAACAGAATGACTTCAAGAGTGTATCAGTCTGTAGTGGAAGGAAGGCGGGGTAGGGGTCGGCCTAGGAAGGGTTGGAGGGAGGGGGTAAAGGAGGTTTTGTGTGCGAGGGGCTTGGACTTCCAGCAGGCATGCTTGAGCGTGTTTGATAGGAGTGAATGGAGACAAATGGTTTTTAATACTTGACGTGCTGTTGGAGTGTGAGCAAAGTAACATTTATGAAGGGATTCAGGGAAACCGGCAGGCCGGACTTGAGTCCTGGAGATGGGAAGTACAGTGCCTGCACTCTGAAGGAGGGGTGTTAATGTTGCAGTTTAAAAACTGTAGTGTAAAGCACCCTTCTGGCAAGACAGTGATGGAGTGAATGATGGTGAAAGTTTTTCTTTTTCGGGCCACCCTGCCTTGGTGGGAATCGGCCGGTGTGATAATAAAAAAAAAAAAAAAATAATTCCTTAACCATGGCTGGGTCTGAGGAAGTTAGTGCAGCTGGCAAATCCATGGATGCCAAAGCAAAGAAAGCATCACTACAAGCTCCGAAGGGTCATGTTACTAAATCATACAACAAGTGTATGGAGTTAATGAGACAAGAAACGGTAAACCCTGATGAATTAAAGCTACGCCTAGATGCCTTAGAAAGTAGATATGAGTCATATAAATTGTGGTATAAGGACTGTGAGAGCGATCTTCTGGTGAATTGTGCAGATGATGCTGAAAGGAAGTGGCTGCTGGATCAATATTATGAAGTGGAGGAGGAACATTGTGTCCTGCAAAACTAAGGCTTTAGAGAAGGTAAAGGGTGTAAGCAATGTTGTTGGCCAACCTAGTAAGGAAAGTCAGAGGTGTCTACCAAAGCTCCCAGAATTATGCAAGCCTGTGTTTAATCCGGGAGAAAACTGGGAGGAGTTTTGGTCTATCTTTAAAGCAGTCGTACATGATATAAGTGATCTTGCAAGTGTTACCAAATTATGCTATTTAAAGGGACAAGTAAGGGGAGATGCGCATGTTTTCATACAAGCATTCCCAAATGTAGATGACTCCTATAGTGAGGCAGTTGACTTGTTGGAGATCACTTACGGTAACTTGGAGCAAAGTAGGCTGGATCTAGTAGCTAAGTTGGCTAGTTTGAAGACTACAGATCACAACCGCAACAGCTTACAGCAATTTAGGATCAAACTAGAAAGCATTCTTAAGACCTTGAGTAATAAATATGATCTGGAGGGAGCAGAGTGGTTGTTGAGTGCCTTGATTCAGAATAAATTGAGCCACAAGACAGTAGAGTGGCTATCTAACAGATATCACAAGGGTTACTTCGGGTTGGAAGAAATAAGAGTGGGCCTTCAGGAGCTAATTGTCCAACTGCAGACCAGCCAACCCATTACCTCTAGGAATACCACGTCTACAGACCCCAGCGCACCTGTCAAGCTCCACAAAAGGAAACTATATCCCAATATCAATAATCATAAGTAACCTACTAAATGGGGTTACGTAGGCACATATCAAGTGACAGGGGCCAGTAATAGTGGTTCTCCACATCAAAGCAAGAGGAGGAAGTACCACAATAAGGGTAGCCCAGTTGATAAGAGGTCAGGCAAAGAAAGGAGAGATTGTATCTTCTGCAACGGTACTCATTTCTCTAAGAACTGTAATGCCTATAATTCATGGGATGTTAAAGTGGAAAGATTGGAAGAGCTTGCTAGATGTATCAGGTGTCTAGAAAATCATAATGTAAGGGATTGCCGTGCTAACTTGCACCATTGTTATCAGTGTAACAAGGGAAAACACCACATAGCTATGTGTAAGGGCAGATCTAATCGTAATGATGGTAAAAATAGTACTGATAGTGATAATAACCCGGACACAACAGTAGCCAACGTTAAGATTGCAGCTAAGGTCGGTAATGATGGCCTAGCTGAGGTAGCTTTACCTGTGTTGGATGTGGTGATCAATGATAAACGGCGTAAATCCAAAACTGTAACAGCATTACTGGATCAGGGATCACAACGTACCTTCATAAAACGTAATTGCCTTAATGGGATGAAGGTACAAATGGGAGACCCTGCTATTCTCAAGTTATCTGGCTTTCTCTCGAATAAGAAGGCCCAGTCATACGACACTGTTTATGTAACTGTCAGGCTGGGCAATGAGAGAAAACGTATTAATGCCGTAATTGTGGATAGGCTCCCAGAGAAAATATCTACAATAGGGCTTGGTAACGCTACTGAAAGGCTTTCAAGTAAGGTAAATTTGGCACCTTCTGGTGTAAATAATGATTCTGTGGGGCCAATAGATATTTTGATTTGTAGTGACCATTATTCCACCTTTGTAAAGGGTATGACAAAGAAATGCGGAGTCACCCTTCTAAGGACCGCAGGAGGTTACGTGATGAATGGCAGGCTTCCTCGTACTGATAATGAATGACTGGAGGATGCCATAAATACAGTTACGGTGTGTCTTACTCATGAAATATCACCCCAGTATAAATATGCTTCAATAGAGGATGAAGTTGAACCTGTGTATAAATTATGGGAATTGGACAGCATAGGGATCAATGTAAATGAAGAAAGTCCAGATGATTTCTTTACTCAAGAACAATACCAGAAGGATGTTAAATTTGAATCTGGACAATACTGAGTGAGACTTCCGTGGAAGCTGAACCATCCAGACCTACCAACTAATTGCCGGATGGCGTATGGACAATTAAAGGCTCAGCTCCACGAACTGAGCAAGACACCAGAACTGTTGACTGCTTTCGATGATATAATTAATGAACAGTTAAATAATAAATTCATAGAGAAGGTACCTCCCGAGCAAGCCCAGATTTATGGTCACTATTTGCCACATCACTGAGTGAAGAAGGATTCTAAGACCACTACTCGGAGGATTGTGTTTAACTGTAGTGCCAGGAGTAGCAAAAATGTACCTAGTTTGAATGACTGTTTGATGACAGGTCCGTCGTTGACGGAAAAACTGGGAGACATATTATTAAACTTCAGGGTTAAGAATTATGCCTTTACGGCGGACATAAGGAAAGCTTTCCTGAGAGTGGGTCTGCAGGAGGCTGACCGGGATTGCACTAGGTTCTTATGGCCCGAGAATCCTAGTGACCCACTTAGTCCCCTGAAGACTTTTCGCTTCAGGAGTGTATTGTTTGGTGCTACCTCCAGTCCGTTCCTACTCCAGGCAACGATAAATGCACACCTTAAGCGTACGGGTGGTCCACTGAGTGGAGTAATGGGTAAATAATTTTATGTGGACAATTTCCTGGGGGTGACGTCTACTGAAGAGGAACTAATGAGCATATATGAAGGGGCTAATGAAATAATGCAAGGTGCAAATATGCCCCTGAGGGAATGGAACAGTAATTCGTCCAGTTTAAGGGCTCAAATAAATAAAGATAACCCTGGAGTTGAAGTGTCCAAATATAGTAATGTGCTGGGACTGACTTGGGAAACAGAGACTTGTTATCGTTAAAGTCTAATAACTACAGCATGCCCAATAAATTAACCAAGAGAGTCTTACTTGCGGAAGTTTCAAAATGCTTCGATCCACTAGGCTTAGTGTCCCCACTTACCATAAGAGGAAAATTGTTGATACAAGAAGCATGGAAGCTTAAGTGTGCTTGGGATGAAACCCTACCTGAGGAATTTGTTGAAAGGTGGGAAGAACTAATAGGTGAATATGTAAAATTACCAATGTTGGAGTTCCCACATAATGTAGCCAGTCAAGATGGAGAAAATGTACTCCACATTTTTTGCGATGCTTCGAAATTAGCATATGGAGCAGTCGCTTACCTTCAATGTAATAGTGCCATTTCTCTTGTTATTGTTGTGATAGAAACACAGACCTTATCTCTAGGCTTTATTGAACATAGAATCTTCATAGTACTTCTGCAACAACAAAATATAATGACTAGTACATCTAATAATGGCTTCTACAGGGATGGTGATGTCTTGCATATGTCAAGAGAAAAGTTATAACTACAGGCCACATATTTAAACTCACCATGTAATCTGCATCACTAATATAGGGATAGTAGAAGAGAAGAGAATCACACACCATGTGTTGGCGCCCATGACACACACCAAACTGTTGTTGTTGTTAAGGGCCCCGAGAGGTGGTGCAGTATTATCCTGCTGCTGCTCCCCACAGGAGCAGTATCACTACAGTTATGTCTAAGGCTAAGGTGGCTCCAATCAAATCACCAGGCCCGGTGGCCTGGTGGCTAAAAGCTCCCGCTTCACACACGGAGGGCCCGGGTTCGATTCCCGGCGGGTGGAAACATTCCAACACGTTTCCTTACAACTGTTGTCCTGTTCATCTAGCAGCAAATAGGTACCTGGGTGTTAGTCGACTGGTGTGGGTCGCATCCTGGGGGACAAGATTAAGGACCCCAATGGAAATAAGTTAGACAGTCCTCGATGATGCACTGACTTTCTTGGGTTATCCTGGGTGGCTAACCCTCCGGGGCTAAAAATCCGAACGAAATCTTATCTTATCTTACCTCAGTTGGAATTAACAGCCATTTACGTATGTGTCAAATTAGCCAATTATATAAGAAATAAATTGCGAGAGATAAATATCAGCGACACCGTAATTTGGTCTGATAACGAGGTATCCTTACAATGGATTCGTAATGGTAACAGTAAGATTGTGTATGTACAAAACAGAGTCGCTGAAATCAATCAAATGCAGGAGAAATATAACAGTTTGGGTCAGCATATTAACTTTTAATCACATTCCTGGTGACGAGAATCCGGCTGACTTCTTGTCTCGAGGCTTGACTTATGAAAAATTTGAGTGCTTTATCGTGGTTTAAAGGGCCAAGTTGGCTGGTGGACAAAATTAACTGGCCGGTGCAAAAGGCACATATTGCTCCTGTCGAAATTACGGTGAGCACCGCTCCAGTCAGTAGTCCCTCCTTAGCCATTGACATGAATAGGTATTCTTCCTTACCCAAGCTGATTAGCGTGGCAAGGTTAGTGTTTAAATTTATAAGTAAGATGAATATCTCATATAATTTTCCCCATCCCCTGAAATACTGGCTACAGAGGGTACAAGAAGAAACCTACAGGGATGAGATTAAATTAATGATGGACGGAAAAATTGTGAAAGGCTCAATAATAGAAAAGCTGGGGCTGTATTTAGAGGATGATGTAATTAGGTGCAGAGGCAGGTTACAAAATGCTGAATTGGGGGAATATGCTAAGCACCCTATCTTGCTGCCCAAAACTCATCACCTGACAACCTTGATTGTCTTTAATGCCCATAATAAAGTGATGCACGGTGGGTACAGGATACCTTAAACTGTATTCGGGAAACCTTCTGGATTCCACAAGGACGGCAAAGTGTAAAAAGGGTTATCAAGTCGTGTGTAATATGTCGCCGGGTGGATGCCAGAACCTACATGTACCCAGGTCCTCCACCATTGCCGAAGGAACGCGTGCAGTTGGTAAAACCATTTGATGTGACCGGAGTGGAGTATAGCGGGCCAATCATTTTAACAGGTACTTCAGATGGTGTTCCCTTGAAGGTGTATGTATGTCTATTTACTTGTACAGCTACTAGGGCTGTTCATCTAGAAGTGGCTCAGGACTTGTCTGCAGAACAGTTCATACAGCTGTTCCGGAAATTTGCCACTAGGCGATCCTCTCCAAGATTGATGATCTCAGATAATGCCACCAATTTTGTAGCGGGTGCTCAACACTTGATGGAATTAAATAAGAGTGATGATGTACAGTCTTTGTTGACCCAGCGAGGGTGTGTCTGGAAATTTATTACTCCCAGAGCCCCTTGGCAGGGAGGACTGTACGAAAGAATGATAGGTACAGTGAAAAGATGTCTTCGTAAGGTGCTACACAGGAAGAGAATTAATTTGGAGGAATTCCTTGCAGTGTTAGTGGAGGCAGAGAATCGGGTAAACAATCGCCCTCTGTCATACATGAGCGACACTCCTGATGCGGAGATCCTGACTCCCTCTCACCTAATATGCGGACAAAGGTTAGAAGCTGCACCTATCTATAGAGATAATCCCGAGGGAAGTGATGAGGATTACAATAACGTGACCGTGTTGAGTGACAAGTTCAAGATGTTAAATAAGGTAATTATTCATTGGTCTGATGTGTGGCGTAAAGAATATCTTCTTACACTATGTGAACACTTTTATGGTGCGCCAGAGGCAGTAAACCGACAGAACATTCAACCAGGTGACATTGTGTTAATTGATACTGAACAACATAGAACATTGTGGCCTTTGGGCAAGGTAGTTACATTATACCCAGATGCACAAGGTGTTGTCAGAAACGTCAAAGTGTTGTGTCGTGGTCAGGAAAGTTTGCGTACCATTAATAAATTAATTCCCTTAGAATTAAATGGTGTTCAATCCAGTGCAGATGGAAATCTAAGGGAAAGTGACACAAGTGATATTGAAGACACTGACCGAGTAATGCAAGAAGAAATTGTAGTAAGACCCACTAGGAAAACAGCAGCGCAATCTAGAGAGGGCTGGAATCGTCTCCTGGAGGAAGACGCAATTTAAGTCGTCTAACAATGACTTCCGCCTGCCGCAGTGTGGAAATTATTTAATTTCCGAAGCTATAGTGCCTAATAAGTGTTTAATGTGTTGATTTGGGTCAAAATGTATTTGTATTTTGAATGGAACCAACTGGGTTCCCACTGCGCCTGCGCAGATGTGCGGGGGTATAGGTCGAACTGGGGCACGAGGGGAAGCAGTGTTTTGAATGTAGTGAGGAAGCTGTGAAACATGGGATCAGGAAATTGTCGTTCACGGCGGCCTAAGGATTAATATAGGCCTCACTTCCTAATAGGAAGTGTGGTAACTGTTCCTGGTGAAGAGTGAGGGAACGTGATTTACGTGACCACCATAATAAAGTGGTAAAATGAGTGGATAATAGTAGGACTGGGGGTGACGGGTGCGCCACCATGGAATGTGTCCAGGGGAAATTACCCGTGAGTTAATCCTCACTCATCGGTCTCAGATCTTAATGGAGTGACCTCTAATGTGTATAATAATTATGAGACGTTAAATCGTCTTGTGAATGGTAATGTAATCAGTGATAATAACATTAAGTTAAGAGAATGCGGGAAGTGAAATAAATCGCCCTGCTCCGAGTGAACACGTGGTTCTCGTCCCGAGGATAGCGAAGTTTTATGGAATTATGACTTCTAAACCGGGACAAACCAACGGATACCTCGTCCTGCTGGAATAAGAACCGTGTTGGTGTAGCAGGACATTGAAATGAGATGGTGAATGGAGGAAATAAGGAGCATCAATCACCCACAGTTAAGTAACCTTTCTAGTTATAGCAGACTGATACTGGCCAGTTAGGTATGTTTTAATTGGATAGGTTATGGGTGATTCAGCCACATCAGGTGACCACCAGAGAATATCTGGTAAGTGGTGGGATTATGTACAAGTGTTTTTCCTTGATGGATACATCCATGTGTAACCTACCCCTCCCCCCCTTCATTCAGTTAAACTAATTTAATTTATACAGTCCACAGTTATTTAGTAGCGCCGTACTTGAGGGTGCTACCCAATTTATACTGGTCTCAGATAGATATTGATAAGATTGTGAGGGTCGAGGGGCCACCTGCAGTGACCAGAGGTGGTTAAGTTTTCTCACATGTCTACACGGGTGACTACAGTAAACAATATAGTTGTTGTCTCCCAAGGAGATTACTCGTATGCATGTAATGTTGAGGTATGTACAAGTAATCACCCCTATAAAATTTTCCATAATACTCAAATATAGACACCTTGTATTGTGCCAAAACAAAAGCATTCACATTGCTATACTCACAAATTATGATGTAGTCACTTAGCCTTAATACTATAATCTGTAAGGATTTAATGTTAAGAACTAATCTAAGTCTGCTCGACATGCCTAGCCATGCTAGGTGTCCTAGTGGCCCCCTCTGTAATTAGTATTTTATAACATGTAAACCACAAAATACCCAAAACCTGTAAACCCCACATTGTAACCATTATAGAGAATAAACTTGAATTGAATTGAATTAAATTAACTGTGATTTCTCTTGCAGGATCGTGCCCTGCACCATTTCTGTCTTGAAAACCAGTTTGACTGGCTGAGTTCTCTCCTTCGAGTACCCCCCCGCCTCCATTCTCTGAAAAAATATTAGTTCAAGCATGTTCTCCTCTTATGTTTGTTTGATGATATTTTCAATCTCTTGTTTTTCTTCCTGCTATCTTTCATCATATGTCCTCCCTTTGCTCTCCTGAAGCCCATAGATAAAGATTGACGTCTCCTTCTCTTTCCATTGCTTTTTCCTCCATGCCTTCGTGTCTCATTTATACATAGCCATCACCTCCTTTGTTATTTCCTGTAACTCGTCTGCCTGCTACCCCCTCATATACTGCTGTCCCTGTGCCCAACAACATACCCCATTCATTCCTTGGCCTTTCATGGTGGCCTCTCCTAGGGTATCCGTGTCAGTTTAGTCTCCTTTCCTTCCTTTAGATCCCTCGTTTAATGTTGATGTACCTGCTCTAGATGCCAAGGTCCCTCTGATTGTTGGCCCTATATCTCACTTCAGGATATTTACTTCATCTTCTAAGACCCGCATCTTGGATTCTGCAGCTTCAGCTCGCGACTCCTACTTCTTCTCTGCCTCCATCCTTCTCTATATTCTCGTGGTATCGTCGCCTAGTTTGCTTTACCATATGTGGTTCATCCATTCCCATAACTCTTCTATCCACTCTTCTTGTCTCTGGAGTCTCTGACTTCCCCTCTGGGGTCCCATTTTCTGTTTATATGTGTGTGTTTATAGGTGTATGTGTGTACTCACCCATTTCATGGATTTGTACTCACCTATTTGTTGTTGCAGGGGTCGAAACATTGCTCCTATCCCACTTCCTCACTGATCACTTCTAGGTCCTCTCTTTTGCCCTGCTCCATGAGCTTTATCATACCTTGTCTTAAAACTATGCATGGTTCCTGCCTCCACTTCATCACTTTCCAGACTATTCCACTTCCTGACAACTCTATGGCTAAAGAAATATTTCCTAACATCTCTTTGACTCATCTGAGTCTTCAACTTCCAATTGTGACCACATGTTTCTGTGTCCCTTTTCTGGAATATCCTGTCTCTGTTCACCTTGTCAAGTCCTTGCAGCATTTTGTACGTCGTTATTATGACTCCCCTATGCCTCCTGTCCTCCAGTGTCGTTGAACCGATTTCCCTTAACCTTTCTTCGTAGAACAATCCCCTTATCTCTGGAACTAGCCTTGTCGCAAACCACTGCACTTTCTCTAATTTCTTGACGTGCTTGACCAGGTGTGGGTTCCAAACTTGTGCTGCATACTCCAGTATGGGCCTCACGTACACAGTGTACAGAGTCTTGAATGATTCCTTACTGAGATATCAGAACTCTGTTTTCAGGTTTACTCATATGCTGCAGCAGTTATCTGGTTGATGTGCTCCTCAGGAGATGTTCTCGGTATTATACTCACAGCAAGATCTTTTTCCTTGAGTGAGATTTACAGTCTTTGGCCACCTAGCCTATACACTGTCTATGGTCTTCTTTGCCTTTCCCTGGTCTTCATGACTTTGCATTTGGCGGGGTTAAATCGGAGGTGCCAGTTGCTGGACCAAGCTTCCAGCTTGTCCAGGTCTAATTGTAGTCCTGCCTGATCCTCATCTGATTTAATTCTCCTTATTAATTTCACATCATCTGCGAACAGGGAGACTTCTGAGTCTATTCCTTTCGTTATGTCATTCACACATATAAAAAATAGCAATATTCTTAGGATTGACCCCTGTGGAACCCCGTTCGTCACAGGTGCCCTCTCTGATACCTCGTTACGTACTATGACTCGTTGTTGCCTCCCTGTCAGATATTCTCTGATCCACTGAAGTGCCCTTCCTGTTATACATGCCTGATCCTCTAGCTTTTGAACTACTGTCTTTTGAGGAACTGTGTCGAGGGCCTTCTTGTTGGTATATTCCTTGTTGGTGTCTCCCTCTGTGCTGTCTTCCCAGAGTCCTCCCTGTCTCCACTGTAAATACTTCTTTACAGGACCCCAGTGGAAATAAGTCTCTTTGTCAGACTTTTTTGGGTTATCCTAGGTTCCCTACACATAAGCTGCTATGTATGATAATCTATGTAACTGTATTTGTGTATACCTACATAAGCTTACTTAATCTCATGTTGAGCTCCTCACATACTTCTTGGTCGTTTCTTGTAAGCTCCCCACCTTCTTTCCTCAGCCTGATTACCTGGTCCTTGACTGTTGTCTTCCTTCTTATGTGGCTATAGAACAGCCTCATGTCAGACTTGACCTGCTATGCTATGTTGTTTTCGAACTGTCGCTGGGCTTCCCTCCTTATTTGTGTATACTCGTTTCTGGCTCTTCAACTGATCTCTTTATTTTCCCGGGTCCTTTGTCTTCTGTATTTTTTCCATTCCCTAGTGCACTTAGTTTTTGCCTCTCTACACCTTCTGGTAAACCAAGGGCTCGTACTGGTCTTCCCATTATTTATGTTGCCCATGGGAACAAACCTTTCCTCTGCCTCCTTGAAGTTTTTGTGTTACATAGTCCATCATTTCGTTTACTGAGTTTTCTACGAAGTGAATCTCCTGCAGGAAGTTCCTCATACCTGTGTAGTCCCCTCTTTTATAGTTTGGATTTTTCCATTCTACTCCTGTTACCCTCTCCACTTGAATAATATGTATTCAAAGCTCAGAGCCACGTGATCACTAGCTCCAACGGGCCTTGTATATGTGATGTTCTGAATATCTGAGGTACTCTGGGTGAACATGAGGTCCAGTCTTTCTGGTTCAGCCTCCCTTCTCTCTCTGGTAGTATCCTTAACATGTGAATGCATGAGGTTTTCCAACACCACATCCATCATCTTCGCTCTCCATGTTTTGTGACCCCCACATGGCTCCAGGTTTTCCCAGTCAATCTCCCTGTTTTTGAAATTGCCTATAACCAGCAACTTTGCTCTACTCGTGTGAGCTCTTCTGGCCACCTCAACTTTTGTGTCCATTGCTCTGTTGCTCTCTTCATATTCCTCTCTTGGCCTTGTGCAGTTCTGTTGTGGGTTATATATCAGTGCAATGACTACTTTATATCCCCCAGACTGAATTGACTTGGGTTAGCGGCAGCGGCAGCAGCGACTTCCAAGCTCCGTACTTTTCTCCAACAATCAGAGCTACCAATGCTCCTATGATGACCTAGTTACAAGCAAAACTGCACTACCCAACGTAGCACCCAGAATGACCAAAGATTACCAACAGTGAAACCTACAAATCGAAAATAATAGAGATCAAAGGAAGACTGCCCACAAACCGAAAGAAACACCCCGCTGCCAGCCGAACAACGTAACCCTAAGCTTTGTATAACTACAACTTCTTCTTAACTACAACAATTCCTGTAGTATTATGAGGCGCAATCTAAGAGGAAACAGCACCAAGGCCAGCAAGAAAACACCAAAAAATCAACTATTCAACAAGTGTAGTCAGGAGGACGCCAGCCCAGCTACCACCCCACTCACCACAACTCAAGGCGACACCACAACAATAACAACAAACATGGCTGCCACCAGCCCATCCTCCCCTCTCTTCCCCGGATTCAACCTACCAAGTAGTCTCTCAGGTATGACCAACGATCCAGATACCCTAAAAACATACATCTCCAACTTAGTTATTGAAAATATGAATCTTCGAGAGACGCTAACAAAACAAGACACCAGGATGACACAACTCGAGAACAAAATCCTCAGTCTTGAACAAAAGTTATCAACACCAGGAATAACTAACTGTGACAAGACCATCCAAGCAGTCATAGATAGCCATACCCAACAAATAATATCTCTTAATACAAAGGTTGAAGAAGCAGTAAAAGAATGGAACAACTTAGATAACCAGTTCAGTGACTACTTTGCTCTCCAAGAAGATAAAACTGAGCAAGATAAACTATCGGACGCAGTAATAGTTAACAGTCCACTTTTTCCCAGTGATATGAACCAAACAGTAAAGAAATTACTCTGCAGATCATAAAGGACCAAACAAGTGTTATTGTACCTGAGTCTGAAATAAAAGAAGCCAGATTACTAGGATCCCATGGTAGAAAAAGTGTTATGCTTAGATTCCACTCACATGACAGGAAAAAAGACTTAATTATTGCATCTATTAAAGTAAAGAAAGAGGTATACATAAACGAGTGTCTTACCAAAAAACGTCAGAACCTCCTGTATAGAGTCAGAAAACTTAAGTGGGAGAATAATGACACAATACACCAATGCTTCACACGGGATGGGAAAATTCTTGTTAGGAAAACAAATGTAGGTCAACTGTACACAATCACGAACGAGAATGATCTATCACGATTTCTCAGGGATACTAATCTTACAGAGAATAACTAAACAATGTCCAACTTAAAAGCCTACGTAGTGTAGTGTATGTTTTGCTCCATTATTGTTCAAATTTCATTGTACAATCTCTTAGTAATTAAATAATCAACTACCTCATTTTGTGATTTTACTAGTAAGCATAAGTCACCTTATGTAATTTTCTTATTTACTATTGTTTGCTTAAACATTAGCTGAATTGATACTTTCTCTGTCCATATTACTACCTCATATTTTTTTAAATACTATCAATTGATATTACTTACTAAAATTAATAATTATCATTTTTACTAAAATTTCAATTTACTCTTAACATTTTTGACATTTAATAACCATTACTTGTCTAATTACCTTTACCTGTTTTAATACCACATTTACTATCATAGAGTACTCTTAATTACCTTGTATTGCCATATAACCAAGTATAACTACCAGTGCAATATTGAATGAAATAAACATTACTTTTTCACTTTTTTGTAATCATTATTACTTACTAAAATTTTATTAAACACCATATTTACTACCAGTCAATTTTACTTTTGTACATTAAACATTATTTTATACTTCCCATAACATTTTGTTGCCAAATTTTCAAGTTTGTATATTCAACTCCAACCTTTATATTATCCTTTGTACCTGTGTACCTGTGTACCTGTCTACCATCTTACTATCATATTATAACCAAGACATTACCATTGTTATTTTTTACTATTATTCTTTTGGTACTTTAATTGTGAATTTTATTTTGTCAATTTAAATCTAGTTATACTCTTGATCTTGTCAACAACATATACCAGACTCTAGTGCAATTGCAAGTACCATTTCAATTTGTATTTTTATATTATAAGTTTGTATTATAATTCATACTCTAAGAGTGTTTTCATATCCTAGTGACTATATTGTGTGTGCAATTAGTGTATTTTTCAATTATATTATTGTTCAAGGCCCTTAACTATCTTTTGCTAACTAGTACCAACTACCTCATATATTTTTTTCTACTTTTTTTATTCTTTTGCTACCTTAACTTGCATATTTTATCTTGTCAATTTAAATCTAGTTATACTCTAATTCTTGTAAACAACTTATATAACACCTTAGTGCAATTACAATTGAGAGTCTTGTGACTTTTTTATATTATTAGATTAAACTCAGTTGTACTATAGTCAGTACCAAATTCATTATATTAGACCATATTGCAATTACTAGTGAGAGACTGGTGCTATTTTTAATTTGTATTGTTATATTATTAGACTAAATCTAGTTGTACTATAGCTCATTCTAGCTCAAAACATAGACTCCACAAAAGTCATTATATTAGACCTTAGTGCAATTATTTGATTACCACTTTATTGTTCACCACAACTTATATTAGTCCCTTTTATATTATAATTTTATATTATAATTCTAACTTTAAAGAATTACCTTTAAAGTACTACCTACTATCATATTCCCAAGCTCCATTATTTGATCATCACTTTATTTGTTCACCACAAATTATTTTAGTCCCTTTTATATTGTCTCCTTTATTTTAGCTTTAAAAAACTACCTTAGCTCATTATTTTTTACATTTGTTAAATAATTCAGGTGCTATTTTTTTTTTAGCTTTAGAATATTTACTTTATTTTTTACTTAATTCTAACTATAGATTCACTACAAATCTTATGATTACAGGCATTGATCCTGATACCAACCTCTTATTTAATGACTTAAATGATTCAAACAGTTACTGTAATTACTACACAGCAGAACAATCAAAGGCACTTCTCAGAGCCAACAACAACATAACTGTCTTTAACTACAATATCAGATCTTTAAGCAAGCATTATGATAACCTCCTAGCATTACTAAATTCCTTGCATGCCAATATGTCCATCATTACACTAACTGAAACCTGGCTAAAGCTTGATACTACAGATGTCTATGCCATTCCTGGTTACACAGCCATACACAACTGTGGCCAGACCAACAAGGGGGTGGCACAGCTATATACTACTCAGACCAACTAGAATGTATCTCTAATACTTGCACAAGGGATGAACATGGGGAATATATAATAGCAGTGACAAACATCTACAGAGTTCCACAATCAAACATTAGCCAATTTAGTCAAAACCTAGGAAGTATGATAACTGATGCACGCATGAACAAAGATCACTTACTACTCTCAGGTGACTTCAATATAAATCTCCTGCAAGACCAGGACCCACACGTTACTGAATTCACAAACACAATGAGTAACTGCATGTTGCTACCAACAGTAACAAAACCTACAAGAATTACAGAGACTAGTGTTTCCCTACTTGACCACATCTGGACCAACACCATATCCCCTTTAAAATCAGGCATAATTACAGATAATACCACAAACCACTACCCTACTTTCCTCATAACAACTCTTGGTAAAATACCCCAAGACACTACTAAAGTCACCTTCAGACTTCACAATGAGGCAGCCATTAATAACTTCACAACAGCAGTAACAAACATTGACTGGCACACTGAGCTAGAAATCTATACAGATATTGACGAATGTTTTAAAAATTTTCTAAAAAAGACCCAATACCTTTATAACAAGCACTGCCCTAAAAAAACTAAACAGATGACAGCTAAGAGACTGAACAGTCCCTGGCTAATACCCAGCATTCTCAAATCCATAAATACAAAACACCGATATGAAAAACAGTACAGAATGGGTCACATAACCAGAGACCAAACAAAACGTTACTCGTCAATCCTAACCAGCCTGATAAGAAGGGCAAAAAAATTGCATTATGAGAACAGATTATCCAACTTACGAGGTGATATAAAAAAGACCTGGAGGACCCTATCAGAAATTCTGGGAACAAAAAAGATATCACGACATAGCGAAATAAAATTAGTAAAATCAGATGAACCCCAACTCCCACCAACAGAAACAGCAAACAGACTCAATGATTTCTTCTCCACTATAGGTCAAAACCTTGCCAATAAAATCCCAAGCTCAGATACCCCACCAAATGACTACCTCACTGGCAACTACCCGAACACACTGTTCCTAGCTCCGACTAACCCATACGAAGTCTCCCTTATTATCAACGCACTGAAAAACAAGGCAGGAGATTTAAATACCTTACCACCCTTTATATACAAAAAAGCGTCACAATTACTATCACCATTCATTGCAACACTCTTTAACAAATCCATTGAATCCTCCACCTTCCCTACAGTTCTCAAAATAGCAAGGGTCACCCCGATCCATAAAGGAGGAGACCAAACAGAGTTGAATAACTATAGGCCAATATCCAATTTACACCCTCTCTCTAAAATCTTCGAAAAATTAATTCATAAACGAATCTACTCCTACCTCATCTCCCAAAACATTCTCAACCCCTGCCAATTTGGATTCAGGCCTAATAAAAATACTAATGATGCTATTATACACATGCTAGAACATATATACACTGCAATAGAGAAAAAAGAAGTCCCACTGGGGATCTTCATTGACTTAAGTAAAGCTTTTGATACAGTTGACCATGACTTGCTCCACGTAAAATTGTCACACTATGGTATTAGAGGGCACTCCCTCAACTACCTCAAGTCTGACCTCAGCAACAGAAGCCAATATGTGTACGCAAATGGGGCAAGCTCTTCCGCACAACCAATTACAATTGGTGTCCCACAGGGAAGTGTCCTTGGCCCTCTTCTCTTTCTCCTATACATAAATGACCTACCAAATGCTTCACAATTACTCAAACCCACACTTTTTGCAGATGACACTACATACGTCTTCTCTCACCCGAGCCCAGTCACGCTAGCCAATACTGTAAACACCGAATTACAGAAAATATCTACCAGGATGAGGACTAACAAACTTACACTAAACATTGACAAAACCTACTTCATTCAGTTTGGTAACAGAGCTACAGATGTACCTCTTAACATAACAATAAACGGATCACCTATCACAAAGCTAACAGAGGGAAAATTCCTAGGAATCCACCTCGATAATAGACTCAAATTTCATACACATATACAACAAATTTCTAAGAAAATCTCCAAGACTGTAGGCATACTATCGAAGATACGGTACTATGTTCCACAGTCAGCCCTCCTGGCCCTTTATCACTCTCTTATTTACCCCTATCTCACCTATGGAATTTGTGCATGGGGCTCAACAACAATTAACCATCTCAGACCACTAATTACCCAACAAAAGGCTGCAGTTAGAATGATAACAAATTCTCACTACAGGCAACACACTCCACCAATATTCAAAACACTCAACCTACTCACCATACAAAACATCCATACTTATTATTGCACCTATTACATACATAGAACACTTAACTCTGATATTAACCCTCCCCTCAAACATCTTGCCAACCTCAACAGAACACATGACCATAACACAAGGCACAGATCACTCTTTGATGTTCCTCGTGTCCATCTCACGCTATGCAAAAACTCAATGCACATAAAAGGCTCTAAAATCTGGAATTCATTACCTGTAAATATAAAAGAAACACTACCTGTTTATAAATTCAAGTCTCTTCTCAAAGATCACTTACTCACTCAAAACCAAATAAATACTGAATAACTGAACCTTATAAATTGTATATCCTATATGTTACTCACAATTATATCACACAAATGTTAAACCTAGGACCCAATCTAACTTTATTATTTTTTAAATACACTACCTAACAGAATACTCCATACGACTGAATGTACAACAATGCATGCAACCATATGACCTGTCTTTGTAATACTCATTTGTGCTTTATAGTTATCTGTTTACAATAATGTTTTATCACTGATTTCATCATTGCTTAGTTAATCTTAAGTTAATTTTAAGCCAGCCCGTAATGCTATGCATATAAGTGGCTTTGGCATGCTGCTCTTATCTGTATTTTTTGTACCTCTGTTTGTATGCTTAAATTACTAAATAAATAAATAAATAAATAAATAAATAAATAAATAAATAAATAAATACATATGTAACTGTTTCTCCAATTTAGTCCATTCCTTCCATTTCCTCAAATCCCCATCGGTGTTTAATGAGCAGTGCAACTCCTCCTCCCCCTCTGCTCCTTCTATCTTTCCTCAGTATCTGATATCCATGTGGGAATTTCATTTCTGTGAGTGCTATGATGTCTGGGGACGTCTCCTTGATTCTTTCATGCAGTTCCTCCCATTTATTTGTTATTCTATCAGCGTTCGTATTCCAAACCTTCAACTTATTTTCTAATACTGTGGTCTGGGGAGAATGGTGAGAGCTGGGGGAGCAGAAGCCCTGGTGGGGCCTATGGGGGGTTGATGAGGGATGGGGTTTGTGATGAGGGGTTGGGGCAGAGGCTACAGTGCATAGATTTTGGTTTAGATTGTTCAGATGCTTTGGGGTTGCCATGGTTGGATTCCTTCTGTGGGTGGTTCTGGAGGAAGTTGTTTGCTCTTCCTCCTGGGTCTGGGTTCTCCTGTGCATCTCTGTCATTGACTCTCTTTACTCCTTGCACCTTTGTAACCTCTCTTTCAGTATCTGCCTTCTTTTTTTCTGCCTCGGTCGAGGTACACTCTCTGGTACTACGGTTTGTCTCTTAGTCGTGTGTGCGTGTGTATGTGTGTGTGTGTGTGTGTGTGTGTGTGTGTGTGTGTGTGTGTGTGTCTGTCTGCATTGTGTGTGTATACTCACCTATTTGTACTCACCTATTTATGGTTGCAGGGGTTGATTCATAGCTCCTGGCCCACCTATTCACTGATCTCTACTAGGTCCTCTCTCCCTGCTCCATGAGATTTATCAAACCTCGTCATAAAACTAAGTATGGTACTTGCTTCCACTACATCACTTTCTAGCTATTCCACTTCATGAACACTCTATGACTGAAGAAATACTTCCTAACATCCTCTTGACTCATTGGAGTCTTCAACTTCCAATTGTGACCCCTTGTTTCTGTGTCCCATCTCTGGAACATCCTGTCTTTGTCTGCGTTGTCAGTTCCTCACTGTATTTTATATGTAGTTATCATGTCTCCCCTGACCCTCCTGTCCTCCAGTGTCAAGAGGCCGATTTCTCTTAACATTTCTTCGTAGAACAATCCCCTTAGCACTGGGACTAGTCTTTCTCTAATTTATTGATGTGCTTGATCTGGTGTGGATTCCAAACTGGTGCTGCTTACTTCAATATGGGTCTGACGTATATGATGTGCAGAGTCTTGAATGATTATTTACTGATGTATCAAAACGTTATTCATAGGTTTACCAGACGCCCATAGGCTGCAGCGGTTATCTGGTTGACATGTGCTAACTAGATGTTCTCGGTATTATACTCACCCCAAGATTTTTTTCCTTGAATTAGGTTTGCAGCACAGTTCTTACGAATGATTCCTGTGGAACTCCGCTCATCAACAACACCCACTCTGACACTTGTTGTTGCCTCCCTGTTGCAACCCCTGAATGGGTTACAATGATTATTATGTATATATATAATGTATATTACCTTTTCATATAATTTTATATTGCTTATATTTGCGATAATAGCTAAATCGCAAATGTATTGCCTTATATTGTTATTTGACGTAGCTTATGTTGTTAGGATGTACATAATATACCTGGAGTTTACCTGGAGAGAGTTTCGGGGGTCAACGCCCCCGCGGCCCGGTCTGTGACCAGGCCTCCTGGTGGATCAGCGCCTGATCGACCAGGCTGTTGCTGCTGGCTGCACGCAAACCAACGTACGAGCCACAGCCCGGCTGATCAGGAACTGACTTTAGGTGCTTGTCCAGTGCCAGCTTGAAGACTGCCAGGGGTCTGTTGGTAATCCCCCTTATGTGTGCTGGGAGGCAGTTGAACAGTCTCGGGCCCCTGACACTTATTGTATGGTCTCTTAACGTGCTAGTGACACCCCTGCTTTTCATTGGGGGGATGGTGCATCGTCTGCCAAGTCTTTTGCTTTCGTAATGAGTGATTTTCGTGTGCAAGTTCGGTACTAGTCCCTCTAGGATTTTCCAGGTGTATATAATCATGTATCTCTCCCTCCTGCGTTCCAGGGAATACAGGTTTAGAAACCTCAAGCGCTCCCAGTAATTGAGGTGTTTTATCTCCGTTATGCGCGCCGTGAAAGTTCTCTGTACATTTTCTAGGTCGGCAATTTCACCTGCCTTGAAAGGTGCTGTTAGAGTGCAGCAATATTCCAGCCTAGATAGAACAAGTGACCTGAAGAGTGTCATCATGGGCTTGGCCTCCCTAGTTTTGAAGGTTCTCATTATCCATCCTGTCATTTTTCTAGCAGATGCGATTGATACAATGTTATGGTCCTTGAAGGTGAGATCCTCCGACATAATCACTCCCAGGTCTTTGACGTTGGTGTTTCGCTCTATTTCGTGGCCAGAATTTGTTTTGTACTCTGATGAAGATTTAATTTCCTCATGTTTACCATATCTGAGTAATTGAAATTTCTCATCGTTGAACTTCATATTGTTTTCTGCAGCCCACTGAAAGATTTGGTTGATGTCCGCCTGGAGCCTTGCAGTGTCTGCAATGGAAGACACTGTCATGCAGATTCGGGTGTCATCTGCAAAGGAAGACACGGTGCTGTGGCTGACATCCTTGTCCATGTCGGATATGAGGATGAGGAACAAGATGGGAGCTAGTACTGTGCCTTGTGGAACAGAGCTTTTCACCGTAGCTGCCTCGGACTTTACTCTGTTGACGACTACTCTCTGTGTTCTGTTAGTGAGGAAATTATAGATCCATCGACCGACTTTTCCTGTTATTCCTTTAGCGCGCATTTTGTGCGCTATTACGCCATGGTCACACTTGTCGAAGGCTTTTGCAAAGTCTGTATATATTACATCTGCATTCTTTTTGTCTTCTAGTGCATTTAGGACCTTGTCGTAGTGATCCAGTAGCTGAGACAGACAGGAGCGACCTGTTCTAAACCCATGTTGCCCTGGGTTGTGTAACTGATGGGTTTCTAGATGGGTGGTGATCTTGCTTCTTATGACCCTTTCAAAGATTTTTATGATATGGGATGTTAGTGCTATTGGTCTGTAGTTCTTTGCTGTTGCTTTACTGCCCCCTTTGTGGAGTGGGGCTATGTCTGTTGTTTTTAGTAACTGAGGGACGACCCCCGTGTCCATGCTCCCTCTCCATAGGATGGAAAAGGCTCGTGATAGGGGCTTCTTGCAGTTCTTGATGAACACAGAGTTCCATGAGTCTGGCCCTGGGGCAGAGTGCATGGGCATGTCATTTATCGCCTGTTCGAAGTCATTTGGCGTCAGGATAACATCGGATAGGCTTGTGTTAATCAAATTTTGTGGCTCTCTCATAAAAAATTCATTTTGATCTTCGACTCTCAGTCTGGTTAGCGGCTTGCTAAAAACTGAGTCATATTGGGACTTGAGTAGCTCACTCATTTCCTTGCTGTCATCTGTGTAGGACCCATCTTGTTTAAGTAGGGGCCCAATACTGGGCGTTGTTCTCGATTTTGATTTGGCATAGGAGAAGAAATACTTTGGGTTTCTTTCGATTTCATTTATAGCTTTCAGTTCTTCCCGCGATTCCTGACTCCTAAAGGATTCTTTTAGCTTAAGTTCTATGCTTGCTATTTCTCTGACCAGTGTCTCCCTGCGCATTTCAGATATATTGACCTCTTTTAGCCGCTCTGTTATTCTTTTCCGTCGCCTGTAAAGGGAGCGCCTGTCTCTTTCTATTTTACATCTACTCCTCCTTTTTCTTAGAGGAATAAGCCTTGTGCATACATCGAGTGCCACCGAGTTAATCTGTTCTAGGCATAAGTTTGGGTCTGTGTTGCTTAGTATATCTTCCTAGCTTATATCGGTTAGGACTTGGTTTACTTGGTCCCACTTTATGTTTTTGTTATTGAAGTTGAATTTGGTGAATGCTCCCTCGTGACTAGTCTCATTTTGTCGGTCTGGGGCTCCTCGCATACATGTCTGAACCTCAATTATGTTGTGATCTGAGTATATTGTTTTTGATATGGTGACATTTCTTATCAGATCATCATTGTTAGTGAATATGAGGTCTAGTGTATTCTCCAGTCTAGTAGGCTCTATTATTTGCTGGTTTAAATTGAATTTTGTGCAGAGATTTAAAAGCTCGTGTGAGTGTGAGTTTTCATCAGAGCTGCCTCCTGGTGTTATTTCTGCAACAATATTATTTGCTATATTCCTCCATTTTAGGTGCCTTAAGTTGAAATCCCCCAGGAGCAAGATGTTGGGTGCAGGAGCTGGAAGATTTTCCAGACAGTGGTCAATTTTTAACAGCTGTTCCTGGAATTGCTGGGATGTTGCATCCGGAGGCTTATAGACTACCACAATGACTAGGTTTTGGTTCTCGACCTTTACTGCTAAAACTTCCACTACGTCATTTGAGGCATTAAGCAGTTCTGTGCAAACAAGTGACTCTGCAATGTACAGGCCAACCCCCCCCTTTTGCCTGTTCACTCTGTCACATCTGTATAGGTTGTAACCTGGGATCCATATTTCATTGTGCAAGTGATCCTTTATGTGGGTCTCAGTGAAAGCCGCGAACATTGCCTTTGCCTCTGCAAGCAGTCCACGGATGAAAGGTATTTTGTTGTTTGTTGCTGGCTTTAGACCCTGTATATTTGCAAAGAAGAATGTTATCGGACTGGTGGTATTGTTGGTACTGGGGGGGGGATTTTTTTTCCGGCATTAGTATCTGTATCTGTTGGTTTGGAGTGGAGGCCATCGACTGTGGTTCCACTCCAGGAATGACTGGATTTGGTGTACGATTTCTGCCATTTCCTGCCAGTTTTTTTTCCTTCCTGGCACTAAAAAACCTCTCCCTCTTGAGTGGCTGTGGCTACCCAAGTTTTCCCATGGCCTGGATGTTTTGTATCTTTTTGTCCCCTTTAGATGGTATGCCTGGCAATTTAAGTTATAGCACAGTCTTTCCTGTACTGAAGAGGTACACATTTCAGGGTGAAAAAGCTTACAGGAAGGGAGTTTGCATTTTCCTGTTGTCATATGGGCATGGCATTTTCTAGGGTGGTCATAGTTGCACGTCCCATCTGTTTTTCCAGATTTCCCATGCCAGCAGATACCAAGTGCATAGTATGTGCACAGGCTTGGTTTCCGCTTGCCTTGGGTTTCTGTGACTGTATTCCCTGTTGGTGCATGTTTCCCTGTCTTTCTTCTATCCTCCCTAGCACCAACAATGGAGCTCCCACCAGTTGTTTTTGGTAATTTATCCTCACTATTGCTATTGGAGTCCTCTTGTTTGCTATTTCCTGCGGTATTTCTAGTTTGCAATATTGGTTTTATCTTATCTTTGACTACACTTGTTTCCCTACTATGGCTCCTATCTCCTATGTGGTCATTTATATGTATTCCTTCCTGCGTATAATTCCCGACTACCTGGACAAAATCTCCAGCTTCATCATTACTGTCTCCCAGGACAGTATCTCCAGCTTCACCATTTCTGTCTCCCAGGACAGCACCTCCAGCTTCACCATTACTGTCTCCCAGGACAGCACCTCCAGCCTTACTATTACTGTCTCCCAGGACATCACCTCCAGCCTTACAGTTTGTGACTACATGGCCAGTATCAAGGGCAGTACCATTCAGCCCAGACTTTTTATATTCCCATCTGTTGTAGAAAGCTTCCAGGTTTTCTATGAAAGCAGCTTTGATGTTGTCCTCTTTTAATACCCTTGTGATTTTAGTCCACAGATTTTCCTCATTTGGGCATACCCAGAAACACTTCTCTGTTTTAATACTGCTTGTAGCTAGTTCTGGGATATCTGCACAAGGGGCGTGACACCAATTTCCACAAAAATGACAATTTATCCATGTGGAGGCCCATTTGTTTGACTGACCACAGACTACACACGGCTTCATGATTTGAATGGTTGATTTACTGCAATTCTACTAGCAACCTCTTGAATATTATATTAATAACCTTAAATGAAGCTCTAGCTATTTGTATTTCTGTGCTCAGTTCAAGTCTTGATTGTCAAACTACTGTAATTATCGCTTGTCGCTCGTTATACTGCCGGCTTCTGAGCTGTGCTGTCCACGGGGCTATCACGTGATCAAGGGGGGGTGTCCTCACCTCTCGTGAAGTATTCAGTCTGCTCTAGACTCTCTTGGAGGTTGGACAGATTGTCTGTCTCATTATTCTTGTTAGTTCTGTAGAACTCTGTTCACAGAACCTTGTATAGACTTAGTGATTTTTGACGTTGTACTGAGGTTGTGTGTCTCATAGACACTCTGAGTATCTCAGGTCCTTAGCTATAGCTTATGACCTAATTTGTACTGGTATCTGTGTATAATCACAGTCAGGGTTTTTCCTGTGCTGAACTTAGATTCAGTAGTATGGGAGTTTTGTAACTTTTGTGGAGGATCTGCTGATGGTCCCTGCTTAGTGTCGTTATATTATCTCCTTGTTCCTGATTCTGTGTCGCAGTTGCTTGTATTGCTATTGGGCTTTAGCATTCTTTTTGTTGTTCAAGCAGACTGTTCTGGTTGCCAGTCGGTCAAGAAGTTAGTTTATTAGAGGACTTTGTCAGTCACTTGTTTAAGTCTAGTCGAGTCGTGAGACATAGTGAACTACTTACAGCACTTACACACATACACACTTACTTGTACATATTTGTAATATCTTATTAAATGTTAATGTACCAGACTGTACTTAAGAATTATAAATGTGATATGTGCTTTCAGCACAATAATATTGAACTCGAGAGATTGATTTTATTTTGATTGCTGTGATTAATTTAATTTAATTTAATTTGATAATATACCTCTAGACAACTTAATGATTAATAAATTTATTAAATTTTAATTTCTCTAGTTAGTAGCCTACCAGTTGTAATCCTGAAGCACTATTGAATCATACTGAATTATAATGGATAATTGGACAAGGATACTGACTACTTGTTACGAAAACCCAGTAACAGGCTGGATGCTAGAAGGGCAGTCCTTTCTAGTATTCACTGGAGATCTCTAAGCTTTTAGAATCGCGTTTTTTTGTAACAAATGGGGGCCTGTCCGGGATGCTCTTGATCCAAGGTGTTGGAGAAATTGTCCAGTTTGACATACTAGTAACTCTATGATCAAACACTTTGAGTACTTTCCTAATCTGAAGACTTTGAGTTTAGTCTTGTACAACATACCAGGTGGATGCATGTACCTGACTGAGTCTCTTGATCCAAGGAGATGGAAATACTGTTTATGAGCTCTAGCTCTAAGACAACCAACACTAAAATTCCTATTAGGATTATAGTTTCCCATAATCACTCTCTCTTAGTACACTTATTTTCGTGATGTATGCCAAAGTGAAACAGTTAATTGATACTCTGACTTTGTCTGAGTTAAGTACATTAAAACTTCAAACGTGTTGGCGAGTAGCCAAATATCTCGTTGTGACGTATAACAGGAATTACACCGCAGAAACTGTCAGAGCATTAATTAAAGATATATTGTTTCCTGATAGGTAGTAGGTTGGTAGACAGCAACCACCCAGGGAAGTACTACCGTCCTGCCAGATGACTGTGAAACAAAAACCTGTAACTGTTTTGCATGATGGTAGGATTGCTGGTTTCTTTTTCTGTCTCATAAACACGCTAAGATAACAGGGATATCTTGCTACTCCTACTTACACTTTGGTCACACTTCACAGACACGCACATGCATATATATATATACATACATCTAGGTTTTTCTCCCTTTTCTAAATAGCTCTTGTTCTTTTTTATTTCTTCTATTGTCCATGGGGAAGTGGAAAAGAATCTTTCCTCCGTAAGCCATGCGTGTCGTATGAGGCGACTAAAATGCCGGGAGCAATGGGCTAGTAACCCCTTCTCCTGTATACAATTACTAAAAAAGAGAAGAAGAAAAACTTTATAAAACTGGGTTGCTTAAATGTGCGTGGATGTAGTGCGGATGACAAGAAACAGATGATTGCTGATGTTATGAATGAAAAGAAGTTGGATGTCCTGGCCCTAAGCGAAACAAAGCTGAAGGGGGTAGGAGAGTTTCAGTGGGGGGAAATAAATGGGATTAAATCTGGAGTATCTGAGAGAGTTAGAGCAAAGGAAGGGGTAGCAGTAATGTTAAATGATCAGTTATGGAAGGAGAAAAGAGAATATGAATGTGTAAATTCAAGAATTATGTGGATTAAAGTAAAGGTTGGATGCGAGAAGTGGGTCATAATAAGCGTGTATGCACCTGGAGAAGAGAGGAATGCAGAGGAGAGAGAGAGATTTTGGGAGATGTTAAGTGAATGTATAGGAGCCTTTGAACCAAGTGAGAGAGTAATTGTGGTAGGGGACTTGAATGCTAAAGTAGGAGAAACTTTTAGAGAGGGTGTGGTAGGTAAGTTTGGGGTGCCAGGTGTAAATGATAATGGGAGCCCTTTGATTGAACTTTGTATAGAAAGGGGTTTAGTTATAGGTAATACATATTTTAAGAAAAAGAGGATAAATAAGTATACACGATATGATGTAGGGCGAAATGACAGTAGTTTGTTGGATTATGTATTGGTAGATAAAAGACTGTTGAGTAGACTTCAGGATGTACATGTTTATAGAGGGGCCACAGATATATCAGATCACTTTCTAGTTGTAGCTACACTGAGAGTAAAAGGTAGATGGGATACAAGGAGAATAGAAGCATCAGGGAAGAGAGAGGTGAAGGTTTATAAACTAAAAGAGGAGGCAGTTAGGGTAAGATATAAACAGCTATTGGAGGATAGATGGGCTAATGAGAGCATGGGCAATGGGGTCGAAGAGGTATGGGGTAGGTTTAAAAATGTAGTGTTAGAGTGTTCAGCAGAAGTTTGTGGTTACAGGAAAGTGGGTGCAGGAGGGAAGAGGAGCGATTGGTGGAATGATGATGTAAAGAGAGTAGTAAGGGAGAAAAAGTTAGCATATGAGAAGTTTTTACAAAGTAGAAGTGATGCAAGGAGGGAAGAGTATATGGAGAAAAAGAGAGAAGTTAAGAGAGTGGTGAAGCAATGTAAAAAGAGAGCAAATGAGAGAGTGGGTGAGATGTTATCAACAAATTTTGTTGAAAATAAGAAAAAGTTTTGGAGTGAGATTAACAAGTTAAGAAAGCCTAGAGAACAAATGGATTTGTCAGTTAAAAATAGGAGAGGAGAGTTATTAAATGGAGAGGTGGAGGTGTTGGGAAGATGGAAGGAATATTTTGAGGAATTGTTAAATGTTGATGAAGATAGGGAAGCTGTGATTTCGTGTATAGGGCAGGGAGGAATAACATCTTGTAGGAGTGAGGAAGAGCCAGTTGTGAGTGTGGGGGAAGTTCGTGAGGCAGTAGGTAAAATGAAAGGGGGTAAGGCAGCCGGGATTGATGGGATAAAGATAGAAATGTTAAAAGCAGGTGGGGATATAGTTTTGGAGTGGTTGGTGCAATTATTTAATAAATGTATGGAAGAGGGTAAGGTACCTAGGGATTGGCAGAGAGCATGCATAGTTCCTTTGTATAAAGGCAAAGGGGATAAAAGAGAGTGCAAAAATTATAGGGGGATAAGTCTGTTGAGTGTACCTGGTAAAGTGTATGGTAGAGTTATAATTGAAAGAATTAAGAGTAAGACGGAGAATAGGATAGCAGATGAACAAGGAGGCTTTAGGAAAGGTAGGGGGTGTGTGGACCAGGTGTTTACAGTGAAACATATAAGTGAACAGTATTTAGATAAGGCTAAAGAGGTCTTTGTGGCATTTATGGATTTGGAAAAGGCGTATGACAGGGTGGATAGGGGGGCAATGTGGCAGATGTTGCAAGTGTATGGTGTAGGAGGTAGGTTACTGAAAGCAGTGAAGAGTTTTTACGAGGATAGTGAGGCTCAAGTTAGAGTATGTAGGAAAGAGGGAAATTTTTTCCCAGTAAAAGTAGGCCTTAGACAAGGATGTGTGATGTCACCGTGGTTGTTTAATATATTTATAGATGGGGTTGTAAGAGAAGTAAATGCGAGGGTCTTGGCAAGAGGCGTGGAGTTAAAAGATAAAGAATCACACACAAAGTGGGAGTTGTCACAGCTGCTCTTTGCCGATGACACTGTGCTCTTGGGAGATTCTGAAGAGAAGTTGCAGAGATTGGTGGATGAATTTGGTAGGGTGTGCAAAAGAAGAAAACTAAAGGTGAATACAGGAAAGAGTAAGGTTATGAGGATAACAAAAAGATTAGGTGATGAAAGATTGAATATCAGATTGGAGGGAGAGAGTATGGAGGAGGTGAACGTATTCAGATATTTGGGAGTGGACGTGTCAGCGGATGGGTCTATGAAAGATGAGGTGAATCATAGAATTGATGAGGGAAAAAGAGTGAGTGGTGCACTTAGGAGTCTGTGGAGACAAAGAACTTTGTCCTTGGAGGCAAAGAGGGGAATGTATGAGAGTATAGTTTTACCAACGCTCTTATATGGGTGTGAAGCGTGGGTGATGAATGTTGCAGCGAGGAGAAGGCTGGAGGCAGTGGAGATGTCATGTCTGAGGGCAATGTGTGGTGTGAATATAATGCAGAGAATTCGTAGTTTGGAAGTTAGGAGGAGGTGCGGGATTACCAAAACTGTTGTCCAGAGGGCTGAGGAAGGGTTGTTGAGGTGGTTCGGACATGTAGAGAGAATGGAGCGAAACAGAATGACTTCAAGAGTGTATCGGTCTGTAGTGGAAGGAAGGCGGGGTAGGGGTCGGCCTAGGAAGGGTTGGAGGGAGGGGGTAAAGGAGGTTTTGTGTGCGAGGGGCTTGGACTTCCAGCAGGCATGCGTGAGCGTGTTTGATAGGAGTGAATGGAGACAAATGGTTTTTAATACTTGACGTGCTGTTGGAGTGTGAGCAAAGTAACATTTATGAAGGGATTCAGGGAAACCGGCAGGCCGGACTTGAGTCCTGGAGATGGGAAGTACAGTGCCTGCACTCTGAAGGAGGGGTGTTAATGTTGCAGTTTAAAAACTGTAGTGTAAAGCACCCTTCTGGCAAGACAGTGATGGAGTTAATGATGGTGAAAGTTTTTCTTTTTCGGGCCACCCTGCCTTGGTGGGAATCGGCCGGTGTGATAATAAAAAAAAAAAAATATTGTTTCCTGCTCATACAGAGATGTCTGATTATGATTCAGATTCAGAAAGCCTAGTGTCACAATTAGGAAGTATGGCTATATTTGAAGTTGAAGAAAGAGCAACTAAGGCAAAAGTTTGCCTAGTGTCCGAGCCTAGTGTAGCTCAGTTCTCGCTCACGCCTTCCCTCACTGACACATTAGTACAGAGTATAGCTGGTATGACTAAGCCTCATGCTAGTACTGTGTATGCTACACCTGTATCTACTTATCCTAGACCAGATCTAGACACTCTAGAGACGGCTGGACGAGGTGTCCGACCTAAGGACAGTCCAGAAAGACATGTTAATTTCCCTACTCCTCCATTACCTAGTGGTCCTATCTCTCAGGAACAGTTTGAGAGGTTTGAACGCCTCATTATGTTGCAGACTGCACAAATAGAGGCACAGAGGAGATTGAACGAAGAAGATTTCCAAAGAGAAAATGTTCGTCTGTTAAGACAGACTGATAGATCACAGGACACATTTAATGTGCAGAAAGCTGCATCTATGGTTCCTAAGTTTTTTGAAAGTGACTTAGACACATATTTTGATGTGTTTGAGAACCAGGCACGTGCTATGAACTGGCCACGTAAGCACTGGGCAACATTGTTGCATACTGCTTTGACGGGAAGAGCTCAGACCTGTACTGCAGCCTTACCTTTTGCCAAGTACATTAGTTATGACGCTGTCAAACAAACAATTCTAGAGACGTATAACTTGTTACCTGTAAGTTATCAAAGAGCATTTCATACGTTACAACGACGACAAGATCAAACTTGTGTAGAGTTTGCTCGTGAGAAAAAAGTTGCATTTCAGAGGTGGTGTAGGTCTGCCAAGTGTAACAACTACGACAGTCTTGTTCAGTTGTTACTACATGAAGAGTTTAACAACTGTATGCCTGCTGACATACAAGAATATCTGATCTATCATACTACCTCGGATATTCTGGAAACTGCAGCATTAGCAGACAATTATGAGATTTCTCACAAACTTGTATGTACTAAAACACAAAGAAACAAGGTAACTAAAAATTGTCCTAGAAGTTGGCAACCTAAATCAGCTGCTCATTGCCGGCCTGATGTACCTGCTACTGTAACTTCTCGTACCTTTACCAGGAAAACTCACAATCCTGAATCTGTCTCTGTGGCTAGACAGAAATCTGGTATCGAGAAGAAGAAAGTTAAATGTACCTATTGTAACAGAAAAGGACATACTAGAGAGTATTGCTATAAGTTAGAAAGAGATGCGAGATACAGTCGTGCGGCTGGCGCCCCACTCAAGTCGTATCCTCTTCCGAGCAACAAAGGCACCAAAATCCTAGTAATTCCTCTTATCCTACTGTTTTAGATAATGTTACTCAGGATAGATGACTAGCGTCAGAAAGTGTATCTGACGAAAAGATTCGATCAGCGATGAGTCCTTACTTTTTGAGAGATAAAGTAGGATTTGACGAATCACATCTAACTGAGATAATTTCTTTCAGAGACACTGGCAGTTATCTCACGTTATTAAGAGAAGATGTACTGCCCATAACTGACGATACCTATTGCAAAATAGATGTATTGTTAGAAGCCTATGGAGGGGCTGTTATAAAAGTGCCTCTGCACAAAGTTTATATTGAAACAAGCTATTATACTGGTTATATTTCAGTGGGTATATCCAGTGGTGTATTTCCCATCAGGTCAGTGGACTTGTTGATAGGGAACGATATCCTTCATGCTGGTATATGTAAAGAACCACTTGTGATTGATAACAACACTGATGATAATTATGCCATTGAAGCTTGTAGAGAGAAACCTATTTTATTTCATCTCAGCGCAATTACTAGAGCTATGTCAAAGATTCAACAACCATCCTTGTCTCCTGTTGAGTTAGTGGATGACAATGATTTGGGCTTGAATATGTTGTTTAGTGACGCTCTGCGCCCTGGATCATTAACACTGACTCCCCCCGGTCATCAACCTAGTCAAGACACAACTGACGTTAAATTTCTAACTCATGATGATTTAATCAAGGATCAGTTTGTTGATCAGTCACTGGAAAGACTGAGAGATATAGCAGTTACTGAGAGTGAAGCAAAGGATCTCGATAATTGTTACTATTATAGTAACGGTGTACTGATGGAGAAAAATACATGTAAGTTGTCAGCTGATAATGTTTCCACCACAGTCAAACATCTCGTAGTGTTACCAGTTACATTTCGTGAACAAGCCATTGATTTTGTTCACAATAGTCCCATAGGAGGACATTTGGGTGTCAAGAAGACACTCGGTAAACTGGCAAAACATTTTACTTGGCCAAAGATGAAGGAAACAGTAGCTGATCATGTGCGACGTTGCCACGTGTGTCAGTGACAGGCAAGCCAGCATACACACCTCCACCTCTCACTGTGTTCATTAGTAGCAAAGTTCAGTTCATCTGGACTAGAGATTGTTCAGACTCATTCAAAAGGTTGAAGCATGTGCTTTCCTCTGCTCCAGTGTTGAGTCCTAATTTCAATCTTTCCATGCGAGTTGTTATGCAGTGGGTGCTGTGCTGCTCCAACAGTCAACATCCACTGATATTCTCCATCCTATATGTTACTATTCATCTAAGCTCAAACGACACCAGAAAAATTATGCTCTAGCTCTTGTGGTGTCCTTTGAACATTTTAACGTGTATTTGGGCACTTCCCCATTTAAAATTAACGTTTTTTCTGACCACAATCCACTCACTTATATAAATACTATGAAGAGTAAAAATGCTAGGATCATGAGGTGGGCCCTCAGAATCCAACCTTATTCTATTAGTATAAAACACATAAGTGGTCATTGTAATGTAATTGCTGACGCTCTGTCTCGTCCTTAATAATTATCAGTTACATTAAATTAACGTAATTTTATGCCCAAATACCTTTTGTTACTTGCTATCTCAAATTCAGTAAAGTAACTTAATCCCTCCAGCCCATATTAACTATATATACTCATGTCATGTCTAATTATTATATTTATGTATTCACAGTATTGGTGTGTGAGGAGGAGACAACCTGAGTGTTGAGTGGGTAGTGTGGTGCAGGTGATGTACTGCGTGACGCAACACTGTCCTGCCGCAGACCCCCCCCACACTACACACCTGCTTAAGCTGTTTCATACTCAGATGTTTATACTGCCTTGCATTCCACAACCACTACTTAAGAGTGGAATGCAGTCTCCTCTACTAGGATCGAGCCTCAACGTGCCCTCCTTGTCAGCGCTATCCTGTCTCTACACTGATGTATATAACAACGAGTATGCAGAGATACGATACTTTGTACTGCCCTAGTACTAAGGGCATATCCTAGTGACGGATGCTGTGAAATTGTAGAGGTGCTTGGCACAAGAGAGACTTTGATTAATATTTATATTAAATTGTATTGATATGAGTAATCTGAAATAAAGTGAAAGACATTAATGCAACTCCTAGTGCGACCCTCTGTCGTGTTGGGGGGGAGGGGGTGTTGCAACCCCTGAATGGGTTACAATGATTATTATGTATATATATAATGTATATTACCTTTTCACATAATTTTATATTGCTTATATTTGCGATAATAGCTAAATCGCAAATGTATTGCCTTATATTGTTATTTGACGTAGCTTATGTTGTTAGGATGTACATATGTGCTCAGTTCAAGTCTTGATTGTCAAACTACTGTAATTATCGCTTGTCGCTCATTATACTGCCGGCTTCTGAGCTGTGCTGTCCACGGGGCTATCACGTGATCGAGGGGGGGTGTCCTCACCTCTCGTGAAGTATTCAGTCTGCTCTAGACTCTCTTGGAGGTTGGACAGATTGTCTGTCTCATTATTCTTGTTAGTTCTGTAGAACTCTGTTCACAGAACCTTGTATAAACTTAGTGATTTTTGACGTTGTACTGAGGTTGTGTGTCTCATAGACACTCTGAGTATCTCAGGTCCTTAGCTATAGCTTATGACCTAATTTGTACTGGTATCTGTGTATAATCACAGTCAGGGTTTTTCCTATGCTGAACTTAGATTCAGTAGTATGGGAGTTTTGTAACTTTTGTGGAGGATCTGCTGGTGGTCCCTGCTTAGTGTCGTTATGTTATCTCCTTGTTCCTGATTCTGTGTCGCAGTTGTTTGTATTGCTATTGGGCTTTAGCATTCTTTTTGTTGTTCAAGCAGACTGTTCTGGTTGCCAGTCGGTCAAGAAGTTAGTTTATTAGAGGACTTTGTCAGTCACTTGTTTAAGTCTAGTCGAGTCGTGAGACATAGTGAACTACTTAGAGCACTTACACACATACACACTTACTTGTAAATATTTGTAATATCTTATTAAATGTTAATGTACCAAACTGTACTTAAGAATTATAAATGTGATATGTGCTTTCAGCACAATAATATTGAACTCGAGAGATTGATTTTATTTTGATTGCTGTGATTAATTTAATTTAATTTAATTTGATAATATACCTCTAGACAACTTAATGATTAATAAATTTATTAAATTTTAATTTCTCTAGTTAGTAGCCTACCAGTTGTAATCCTGAAGCACTATTGAATCATACTGAATTATAATGGATAATTGGACAAGGATACTGACTACTTGTTACGAAAACCCAGTAACAGGCTGGATGCTAGAAGGGCAGTCCTTTCTAGTATTCACTGGAGATCTCTAAGCTTTTAGAATCGCGTTTTTTGTAACACTCCCTGTCAGATATTCTCTGATCCTTTGCAGTGCCTTTCCTTCCATGTGTGCCTGATCCTCTAGCTTTTGCATTAACCTCTTGTAGGGAACTTTGTCGAAGGCCTACTTGCAGTCCAAGGAAATGTAGTCTACCCACCCCTCTTTCTCCTGTCTTACTTCTATCACCTTGTCATATAATCTTCAGTAAGTTTGTGACTCAGAATTTTCCCTTCCCTGAAACTGTGCTGGTTGTTGTGTGTTGTCCGGTCCACCCCACCTTTGATGTATCAAGTTCACGTAGCAGTTTCTTTACCTCCTCCTCAGTTGTGTGTTTTTCATCCAGCACTTGTTGGTGTATTCCTGGTTGGTGTACCTCCCTGTTCTGACTTCCTAGAGTCATTCCTGTCTCCACTGTAAATACTTCTTTAAATCTCATATTGAGCTCCTCACATACTTCTAGGTTGTTTCTTGTGATGTCCCCACCTTCCTTCCTCAGCCTGATTACCTGGTCCTTGATTGTTGCTTTCCTCCTGATGTGGCTATACAACAGCTTTTGGTCAGAGTTCACTTTCCACACTATGTCATTTTCATATTGTCGCTGAGCCTCCATTCTTATCTGTGTATATTCGTTTCTGGCTCTTTGGCTAGTCTCTATTTTCCTGGGTCCTTTGTCTTCTGTACATATTCCATTCTCTAGTACACTTAGTTTTTGCCTTCACACACTTTTGGGTTAACCAAGGACTTGCTCTGGCCTTCCCATTTTTTCTGTTTCCCTTGGGAACAAACCTCTATTCTGCCTCCTTGGATTTTGTTGTCACGTAGTCCATCATTTCTTTTCCTGTTTTTCCTGCCAATTCTCTTTCCCACTGAATGTCTTGCAGGAAGTTCCTCATGACTGTGTAATCCCCCTTTTTGTAGTTTGGCTTCTCCAGTTCTATTCCTACAACCCTCTCCACTTGTAGTTAAACTATGTATTCACAGTACACAACCGCATGATCAATAGCTCCAAGAGGCTTTTTGGACAAAATATCCTCGATGTTCGAATTACTCAAGGCTAGGTCCAGTCTTTCCGGTTCATTCTCGTCTGTCTCTGTGGTAATGTCCCTAACATGTTGTTGCATGAGGTTTTCCAGTACCACATACATCATTTTGGCTCTCCATTTTTTGGAGACCCCCATGGGGGCTCCCATTTCCCAGTCAATCTCCTTGTGATTGAAATCACCCATAACTAGTAACTTTGCTCTCTCCATGTGAACTCTTCTGGCCACCTTGGCTAGTGTGTCTAGCATTGCTCTGTTGCTCTCTTCATATTATCTTGGCCTTCTGCTGTTGTATGGCGGATTGTACATCACTGTAACTATCACTTTATGGTCCCCAGATTGGATTGTTCCTACTATGTAGTCCCTTTCACCTATTCCATCCATTCCTTCCATTTTCTCAAATCCCCACTGGTTTTTAATGAGCAGTGCAACTCCTCCTCTCCCTCTGCTCACACTATCTTTTCCCAGGATCTGATATCCGGGTGGAAAGATTTCATCTATTATCCAAGTGAGTTTTGTTTCTCTGAGTGCTGTTATGATTCACGAAATTGTAATGACACGATTGCAAACAAACCATACCACGGGTGGGGATAGAACCCGCTGTTATGTCTGGGGATGTCTTCTTGATTCGTCCACACCACTCCTCACGTTTATTTGCTATTCCATTTTCATTTATATACCACATCTTCAACTTTTCTAAAACTGTGGTCTGGGGAGTACACTGGGCTTCGGGAAGAGGGAAACCTGATGAGGAGCTATGGGGGGTTGCTATGAAGATGGAGTTTGTAATGAGAAGGGTGGGAGCATTGGGTACAGCATGTGAGTTTTGGGTTAGAATGTTTGGTTGCATTCTAATTGTCGGGGTTGGGGAGATTTTGAAGGTGGATGTGAGGGAGGTAGTATTTGATCTTCATTTTTGTCTTTTTTTCCTCCTTTCTTCTTTGTACTCTCTCTTTCAGTTTCTGCCTTTCTTCTTGTGTTCTGTCTCAGTCAAGATACACCCTCCAATATGCTAGCATGTCCTTTATTCATGTCTTCTGCAGAATCCTGTTTCAAGCCGATTCTGCCTTGAAAATTACTTTGATTGGCTGGTTTCTTCCTCTTGATCTCTCCTTTTCATTCTCCCACTACATATCCCTATGTATCCCATGATTCGAGTTAGTTGCCTCCATTGCAGCTTTGCTTTCTACAATCTCTTCACCGTCTGTTGTCCCTGGGCCCAGTGGTCTGTCATTTTCCCTTCTCAGCTTCCCCTGGGCACAGATGTTGTCTGTTATGGCCTCTACATATAGCTAAGCTCTTCTCGATTGTTCCTGGTGTGCTCCTCTTTTTTTTTTTTCTCATGCTCTGCATACAATTTCACTTCGTTGATCCCTACAGTCCCTTATTTGTGACTGAGGTAGCAGTTTCTGATGTCATTCCCACATTACTCCTTAGTTCTTTTGGCTGTTTCAGATTTTTCAGTTCCTCTTCTAATCTTAGCCTCTACTACTGTGACTTGCTTCTCCTACTTCCTGCTCTCTGCAGCTATCCTCTCTTGTATTGTCATGGTAAGCTCTTCTAGCTTCCTTCCCCTTTTCAAGTTCCATTTTCATGAGCTCTGCTACCCTTGTGTGTGTGTGTGTGTGTGTGTGTGTGTGTGTGTGTGTGTGTGCACTCACCTAGTTGTGGTTGCAGGGGTCGAGTCACAGCTCCTGGCCTCCTCCTCTTTACTGGACATTACTAGGTCACTCTTCCTCCTTTATAAGGTATGTATGGATCCTGCCTCCACTACATCACTTCCTGGACTATTCCACTTCCTGACAACTCTGTGACTGAAGAAATGCTTCCTAACATCCCTGTAATTCATCTGAGTCATCAACTTCCAATTGTGACCCCTTGTTGCTGTGTCTAATCTTTGGAATATCCCGTCTCTATCCACCTTGTCAATTCCTCTCAGCATTTTATATGTCGTTATCATATCCACCCCACCTCTTCTGTCCTCCATTGTCGTCAGGTCGATTTTGCTTAACCTATCATCGTAGGACATGATCCATAGCTCCAAGACTAGTCTTGTTGCAAACCTTTGCACTTTCTCTAATTTCCATATGTGTGCTTGGCTAGGTGTGGGTTCTAAACTGGTGCTGCATACTCCAATATAGGCCTGACATGCACGGTATACAGTGTCCTGAACGATTTCTTATTGAGATGTCAGTATGCTATTCTTCGGTTTGCTAGGTGACCATATGCTACAGTAGTAATTTGATTAATGTGCACCTCAGATGTGCCTGGTGTAATACTCACCTCAAGATCCTCTTTCTTGTGTGAGGTTTGAAGTCTCTGACCCCCTAGCCTAGACTGTACTCCGTCAGTGACCTTCTTTGCCCTTCTCCAATCTACATGATTTTACACTTGGTGGGGTTGAACTCCAGGAGTCAGTTTCTGGACCAGGCCTGCAACCTGTCCAGATCCCTTTGTAGTTCTGCCTGGTCCTCGTCCAGTTGAACTCTTCTCGTTAACTTTGCATCATCTGGAAACAGGGACACTTCTGAGTCTATTCCTTCCATCATGTCGTTTACATATATCAGAAACAGCACTGGCTCTAGGACTGACCCTTGTGGAACCCCGCTCATTACAGGTGCCCACTCTGACACTTCGTCACATACCATGACTCTTTGATGTCTCCCCAACAGGTGTTCCCTAATCCATTGCTTCTCCTTCCTTGTTATACCTGCCTCATCCTCCAACTTATGCACTAATCTCTTGTGTGGAACTGTGTCAAAAGCCTTCTCACAGTCTAAGAAAACTTAATCTACCCACCCTTCTCTCTCTTGTCTTACTGCTGTCACCCTGTCATAGAATTCCAGTAGGTTTGTGACACAGGATTTCCCATCCCTGAAACCATGCTGGTTGTCGTTGATAAGCTCATTCCTTTCTAGGTGCTCCACCACTCTTCTCCTGATAATCTTCTCTATGACTTTGCATACTAAACATGCTAGTGATACTGGTTTGTACTTTAATGCTTTGTGTCTGTCTTCTTTTTTTAAAAACTGGGGGCTACATTTGCTGTCTTCCACACCTCTGGTAGTCGCCCTGTTTCAATAGATGAGTTGAAGATTTCTGTTAGTGGCATACATAGCACCTCTGCTCCCTTTCCCAGGATCCATGGGAAGATGTTTTCTGGCCTCATCGCCTTTGAGGTATCTAGCTCGCTTAGCAGTTTCTTCACTTCTTCCTCAGTTGTATGTATTGTGTCCAACACTTGATGGTGTACCCCCTCCTCTTTGTCTTTCTCTAGTCCCTTCTGTCTCCTCTATGGACACTTCTTTGAATCTCATGTTGAGCTCCTCACATACTTCTTGGTTGTTTCTTGTGATCTCCCCTCCTTTTCTCAGCCTGATTACCTGGTCCTTGACTGTTGTTTTCCTCCTGATGTGGCTGTACAGCAGCTTTGGGTCAGATTTGGCTTACACTGCTATGTCGTTTTCATATTGTCCTTGGGCCTCCCATCTTACCTGTGAATATTCGTTTTTGGCTATATGACTGTTACGAACATAGTCAGTTGGTCCCTGGGTTGTAGTGCTTTTTGTAACAAAATAACAAACTTAGTACATCTAGGGGTCTTCACTCGGAGAGGAAAAAGGAATTTTCTTAGTTTCTATTTAATTTATTAATAATCATAATAATCACTTAAATCCACCTTCTCATATTTTGCACTTTGAGTAGAATACTTCTACCATTTCTCATTAAAACATCACAGTAATAGGTCAAGTATTTAGAAATGGCTCTGAGTGAGTCACTAAATATTAGTATATGTACATGCACAGGCATTGCCTAAAAACTCGAACACATTAATAGATTTCTTATAATAGGGTTCACTTTACAATAAGTCCTCTTACACTACAGAGGCTTGCTCACTTGGCTTCACTTTCTCTAAGAGCTTCTTAACTGCCTTCTCCAACCGAGATAAGTCTTAGCAATGAGTTCCCAAAAATTCCTGGGATTTTCTAGGGAGGCGAATGTTGATTTTAGAGGTGAATACTGCCCTAGACCCTTCCTGGCCCAGAGGAAGGTATGAACTGAACTCAGTGAGGCTTTACCAGCCCACTTTGTCTCGGTCGGAGCAGGGGTTGAGCAGCTTAAAACACCTACTGGTGCTTGGCCAGGTCACCAGCAGTTGACACTAATTAAACGACCTACCTATATACAAAGCTAAGTAATACGACCAGATAATATTATAAAGTCGAGTAAATCCATTTTAGCTACTAATGAAATTACTCCTGAATATAATATTAAGTGAAATAGCAAAAATAACATGTAAAAGTATACCATTGTGATAATAACAAGTAGAAACAGTCTACTTAAAATTAACAAAAGGGCGTAGCAATGACTTCTCTCATTCTCCTGGGTTCTTGACCTTCTGTACTTCTTCCATTGTCTAGCACACTTGGTTTAGGCCTCTCTACACCTTTGAGTGAACCAAGGACTCATCCTGGCCTTTTCGATATTTGTTATGCTTGGGCATAAACCTCTCCTCATCTTGTTTGCATATTGTCACATATTTCATCCTCTCATTTACTTACTTCCCTGCCAGTGCTCTGTCCAACTGAACCTTGTTCAGGAAGTTCCTCACGGCTGCGTAGTTCCCTCTCTTGTAGTTCGGCTTTATTCGTCCTGCCCTTCCTGCTTCTCTCTTCACTTGTAACTCTTCTATGCATTTGAAGCTCAATACCATGTGGTCATTGGCAGCGAGGGGACTTTTGTATGTGATATCCTCTAGTCTTGCTGGTTCATCTTCTCTCTCTTTGGTAGTGTCCCTTACGTGTTAGTACATGAGGTTTTCCAGTACCACCTCCATCATCTTAGCCCTCCACGTTTCTGGGTCTCTATGTTCTTTCAATCAATTTCTTTGTGATTTAAGTCACCCACAATTACAGCTTTGCCCTTCTGGCCACTTCAACCAGTGTGTCAACCATCACTCTATTATTCTCATCATATTCTTGCCTTGGCCTCCTGCTGTTCTGTGGTGGGTTATACATCACAGCAATTATCACTTTGGGACCTCCAGACTAAAGTCTTCCTTTTATGTAGTCTCTTGCTTCTCCTCAGTCTCCTTGTTATATAAAGAGAAGTTATGTGTCTTGCAGGGTTACACAACAGAAGCAAGTGGAGAACTCCTGGGAGTTAGGGATAAATCTCCATATGTATGTAGCCTGTGGAAGTCTTCTCTTTCATAACAAGTTGTTGGATCACAGTCAGGACTGGCTATCTTTAGTATAAAAGACCATCTTAATAAACTTTTGATAAATTATAATCAGGAGATAATAATCCGACAAAATAATAATTTAAAATCTTTAATATTAATGTGTCTTCAAGAAGTAACATACATACTCTCTCTCTTGTTGAAAAATACGAAATGGTACTTTAGAGTACAATAATGCTAAAGGTCATAAGTTTATAATACAATTTATGAACATTTAGTTAAAGTGACCTTTCCATTGTTATGAGTCGTAATTAACCATATATACACTTAAACCCAGGGGTTTCAATCACTGACGGAAATGTCTCACTATAGGTCGGCTCCATATATGTAAAAGGCTAAATTGCATATTTATCCTCGAATAATCACTGACTTTGATTACGATAGTCCACCATGTAAGATGCTAGCCTAGAGATTAATCAAAACATAACAATCAAAACATTAATCAGAACATAACAGGCAATCTTAAGAAAGCTGGAGCAAAACACACTGCTGAGATCTTCAACAGAATATTGGAGTCCTAATACTTCCTTCTTACTGAATATAAGTTCAACTCAGTTCAAGTCAAGACTACGGTAATATGTAGAGGTCACAGTTAAATCTACTGATTGACTTTATAACATCAGAAAAACTTGCAACCTTAGTAGATATCAAAATCTCTAAGTCCAGAACTAACTCTGTCCTTTACTGATACTCAGTGTAACGAGAAAAAGGTTTCATCTCACCTGTGGAACCGTTTGGTACTCAAAACTTGAGTCTAATTAAACTTCAAGGAGGAGTAGATGTTTCGAAGGCTAGAGGTAGGATGGTACTCATTCAGGCAACGCCTCTAAACCAGACGTCAACTCGGATCATGGGACACCTACGCGAGAAACAGATTGACTCTAACTATTTTACAGTTGTCAGCACAGCAGTTTCCAACTTAATTCAATAAAACACATCCTTCCTATATACATAGCTAAATAATGTAAGATCAGATAATATTATAAAGCAAGATAGCTTCATTTTAGCTATTAATGAAGATATATACAGTATAATACTAAGTGAAAATAAAAAAATATGTACATATAATAACAAATACCTTTTGAGTCCAATGCAAGGAATGCAACACTTCTGTCTCCAGCTCATCGAAACTCCATTGGTTTCTGATGAGTAGTGTTATTCCTCCACCCCCCTCCCTTGTTCCCTCCATCTTTCCTCAAGATCTGATATCCCATTGGAAAGATAGCACCTGTTATCATTCCTGTGAGCTTGGTTTCAGTGAGCTCTATGATGTCCAGTGAAGCCTCTTTGATTCTTTCTTGCCACTCCTCCTACTTATGTGTTGGTGTACCATACATTTAGTTTCCTCTCCAACACTGTGTTCTGGGGGGTCTGTGGCTGTGGGGGACCTGACAGTGTGCTGTAGGGTTCTACAACATTGTGTGGGGTGGGGGGCTGTAAATGAAGATTTTGGTTTGTGTTGGGATAGCATGTTTGGCTGTGGGGTTCTGAGGGTCGTTCTGTGTGTGCTTGTGGTTGTTGCTGTGCCCAGCTCTGGTTGTCCTTTGCTGACTCTGTCCTTGTCCCTTTTCCTAGCCTCTTTTGTTTCTGTGTCTTCTCCTTCAGCTGCTGTCGTTCTGTTCATGTTCTGTCATGGTCTATGAACACCCTCTTGTTGATGATTCCTTCAGCCATGTACTCACCTATTTGTGGTTGCAAGGGTCGAGACTCAGCTCCTGGTTCCGAATTTTCACTGTTTGCTACTATGTCCTCTCTCTCCCAGCTCCATGAGATTTATCATACTTCATCTTAAAACTATTTATCGTTCCTGCCTCCACTACCTCACTTGCCAGACTATTTCACTTCCTGGCAATTCTGTGACTGAAGAAGTGCTTCCTAACATCCCATTGACTCATCTGAGTCTTCAACTTCCAATTGTGACCCCTAGTTTCTGTGTCCCATCTTCTGGAATATCCTGTCTCTGTTCACCTTATCTATTCCTTGTAGTATTTTGTATGTAGTTATCATGTCTCCCCCAACCCTCCTGTCCTCCAGTGTCGTCAGACCAATTTCCCTTAACCTTTCTTCGTAGGACATTCCCCTTAGCTCTGGAACTAGCCTTGTTGCAAACCTTTGCACTTTCTCTAATTTCTTGACGTGCCTGACCAGTGTTATTACTGTTCTTGGTGATGAACAGCGTTTAGTGCCGATGAAGATAGTGTAGGTAGCAATGATACGGCCGTGGACTAGTTTGGCTTTAATTGGATAGGAGTACACAACGGGCAGTGTGAGGGAATGACCGCAAGCCAGTCCGTGGAGGGGGGAGCAGTTGTGCCTATCAGGTCGGTCGGCCTAGGAGTGAGACCGAATGGGCTCAGCCTCCCACTGACCTGGGTGAGCCTACAGAGGGCAGCACTTAAATGCCGCGAAATATGAACTAGCCAGAACAGACGGCTAGGCGGTGTGTTCTGACAGTAGAGGCTGTCTACATTTGCTCGGCCACGCACCTCGCATTGTCCCGATGCGACAATACTGATGGGCCCATAGGTATAAAAGAATTACTTACACTATCTACCCCAGAGAGGGACTGGCTTTCGCTCACTTGGAAATAAAAAATTGAAATAAAAATGCAACAGGCAAAAAAAAACTCTCCCATCCAGGGGAAGAGAAAACTAGTTTGCCCGTGCTGTTTCATTGAGGAGAGAGTCCGGAACTAAAATCTTCCATATACAGGTTGTCCGCAGGGCTGAACATCAGTTGACCACTCGTTTACGAACGTTGTTGCACCCTCACATCTGCGAACAATGACTGACAGTAGCATTTCCTAAGGTGTGACATGTGACTCAGAGGGCAGCACTGCCCTGACCGTAATACAGGCTTTTTTATAAAAACACTGGGTGCACATACCTACAATAATACTATATCCATGGAATTCATTATACTCTGGGTACCCTTCTAAAAGTATTTACATAATTACATGATGTTGTCCACCCTGACTCCATTATCAACTAGCTATACAATGTGTGTGCATTTATACCCATTTCTACAAGCAAACAATTAACATAACTAGCGTAGGAGTCAGACAAGTCAGTAGGTACATCAATGTCACAGAAATGTACTGTTGTCCTGGGTCGCAGGCCATAAGTATGGAGCCTTACTGGGCTGTCTTCAGTAACAGTAGTAGTGAGAGAAGGGGTAGACAGGTTGTCCCTAGCATTGGTCTGATTGTGGCGTTGCAACACATATGACTCCAGCTCTGTTTTGGCCTGCACATGGTCCAGATACTTCATGTGATGAAGGTGGTCTTCCTTGATAGTTCCCATAGTAATCTCCCTCACCTCGAACTTATTGCCACGGACAAGTTTGTGCATACCTGGGGTCTGCGCTGGGTTGAACAACATAACTTTGCAACCTGGTTCCACTTTGCTTTCCTTGGCTCGGGCATTGCGCTCAGATGTGAACCTATCAGTAGCTTTCATAAGGTTCTCTCGTACCCGCTGGAAGACAAGCTGCGTTGTCCACATCTTTACTACACTGGGGTTATCAGTATCGTAAGTAGGTCGAGGTGGAGCAAACAGAATTTCGTATGGTAAGCGCTTGTCATAGCCATACAAAGCAAAATGAGGTGTCTCACCGATCGAGCTGTTGAGGGAGGAATTTAATGTACACTGAACATCTGGGATAGCCTCATCCCATGTAGTACAACTTGGGTTAACGGTTACCCTGAGCACCTCCAGGACTTTGCGATTTGTACGTTCAGCAAGACCATTACTCGCAGGGTGGCGTGGAGCTCCTGGCGCTTGGTGAATGTTAAATCTGAAGCAAAGATCCTGCATTATGGCATTTATGAACTCAGACCCATTGTCTGACAGGACACGTGGGCAGGTATGACGGAGGACAACATGCTCACGGAAAGCACTAGCGACCGTTTCGGCGGTTTTATCAGGAATGGGTACTAATTCACTGTACCGCGTCAAGTTATCTACCATTACAAGCAGGTGTTTATTTCCCTTCTCCGAGGTCGAGAAGTTCGTCAACAGGTTGACAAAAGTTCTCTCCCAAGGCTCCTTTGTAATGGGATACTTTTGAATGGGGTTAGGACCTGTAATGGTACCCTTGTGCTGTAGGCAAACAACACACTGGTGCACAAGCTTGGCAATGTCAGCTGCCATCTTAGGCCAGAAATATTTCATTCGTGCCTGTTTGATACTGTGGTCCTTCCCGGGGTGCGCTACACCTGGGACATCGTGGATCAACCTAAGAGTAGCTGGTATCATGGACTCCGGTATCACCAGTTGGTATATGGTTCTGCCGGGGTCCACCAGCTGTGCAACACGGCACAGTACTCCTTGGTTGACCACCAAATCCTTCAGTGGAACGGGAGACTCGACCTGCAAGTCAACGTCCTCCTTGGTCAGGAAACGAAGACTGGAGACCACACAGGGTCCTGTCGCTGGGCTCTCTCGAGATCCTCAACAGAGAACGAGTTGCTGACACTCACGAATGCTATATGCCTCGACAGGGCATCAGCTACAACATTTTGCTTACCTGGGACATAGCAAATTTCAGGGTTGCAGTCATTGAACGTGAGCGACCACCGAGCATGCTTTCCCGAAAGGTTCTTATTAGCAAAAAGGGCCAATAAGGGAAGATGATCTCTGTAAATCTTGATAGGATAATGATAGATATCCCGAAAATGATTCAAGGCCCATACAATGGCTAAAGCTTCTAGCTCTGTCACTGAATAATTGACTTCCGCTTTAGTAAGAACACGGCTAGCATAGGCAATAGGCTGTTGCTTACCATTAGATTCCTGTGACAAGACTGCACCGATGCCAACTTTGCTGGCATCAGCCTTGGTGAAATCAGGGAATCTAAGGGTTGGGGCTGGTTACCTGGAGGTTACCTGGAGGTTATTCCGGGGATCAATGCTCCCGCAGCCCGGTCCATGACCAAGCCTCCCGATGGATGAGGGCCTGATCAACTAGGCTGTTACTGCTGGCCGCACGCAGTCCAACGTACAAGCCACAGCCTGGCTGATCCAGCAATGACTTTAGGTATCTGTCCAGCTCTCTCCTGAAGGCAGCCAGGGGCTTATTGGCAATATCCCTAATGCTTGATGGGAGGCTGTTGAACAGTTTGGGCCCCGGACACTTATGGTGTTTTCCCTTAGTGTACCAATGGTGCCCCTACTTTTTATTGGGGGCATTTTGCATCGCCTGCCCAGTCTTTTACATACATACGGAGTGATTTCTGTGTGCAGATTTGGGACCATTCCTTCCAAGATTTTCCAAGTGTAGATTATGATATATCTCTCCCTCCTACATTCCAACGAGTACAAGTCAAGTGCTTCCAAGCGTTCCCAGTAGTTAAGGTACTTGACAGAACTTATACGCGCTCGTTCCTGATCACACGTCCACTCAAAAGGGGCATCCTTCTTGAGTAAGCATGTCAGGGGTGCAGCAATGGTGGAGAAACCTGCGATAAAGGTGCAGTAGAAACCCGCCAGGCCTATGAAGGACCGGACTGCATCCGCCGTCATGGGTCTGGGGAATTTCTGCACTGCCGAGATTTTAGACTCGTCCGTCTTTATGCCATTTCTTTCTGGAGGGAATGGCATTTGGAGAGCTTTACCTTAAGGTTTGCCTGAGCTAGCCTGTCCAATACCCTGTCAAGTTTCTCGAGATGTGTTGGGACATCTTGCGACATGACTATGAAATCATTTAGGTAGACCATGAACGTGCCACCTAGGAGGGTACGGAAAATTGTTGTCATCAAACGACTAAATGTGATTGGGCTTTCGCACAAGCCGAAGGGCATCCTCCTGAACTGGTAATGACCAGTTGGCATAGAGAAAGCTGTCAACTCTTTGCTTTCATCATCGAGGGGGATCTGCCAGAACCCTTGAAGATCAAGAGTTGAAAAGACCTTATTATCGCCGATGTTCTGCAACAGGTCGTTCAGAACTGGCAACGGAAAGCGGTCTGGGATTGTACATGCATTCAGTTTCCTGTAATCGATAACAGGGCGCCAGGTTCCGTCTTTCTTGGGGACCAGAACAAGGGGAGCATTCCATGGGGAAGTGGACTCCTCAATAACTCCATAAACCATACCCCCAGCCGGGATTGAACCCGCGGTCAGAGAGTCTCAAAATTCCAGCCCGTCGCGTTAGCCACTAGACCAGCTAGCCACAATAAGATTCATCCAACTAGGTATATTTCTACACCATAGGAAGGTTAGCACAGGCACCACTGTGACCACAAATGCAGGTTTTTACAGACGAATCTCCAGCTAGCGTGGCCGTGACGAACTCTAGCTCAAGTCCCTTCACTGCCGTCAACATGACTCAAGAAATCATAATGACACGATTGCAAACAAACCATACCCCCGGCCGGGATTGAACCCGCGGTCATAGAGTCTCAAAACTCCAGCCCGTCGTGTTAGCCACTAGACCAGCTAGCCACAATAAGATTCATCCAACTAGGTATATTTCTACACTATAGGAAGGTTAGCACAGGCACCACTGTGACCACAAATGCAGGTTTTTACAGACGAATCTCCAGCTAGCGTGGCCGTGACAAACTCTATCTCAAGTCCCTTCACTGCCGTCAACATGACTCAAGAAATCGTAATGACATGATTGCAAACATTTGCAATCGTGTCATTACGATTTCTTGAGTCAATAACTCCATCATGGAGCATCCGTGTAATGAGTTCTTCAGCGAAGACTCTTTGCGCATGTGGCAGGCGATACGCAGGTACATAAATGGGTTCAGTACCTTTGTCAAGTGGAATATGGTGAGAGATCAGTGGGGTCAAACCCATCGACTCACCATCTAGAGAGACTGCAGAACATGCACGATTGAGAACCTGGAGAAGTTTTGGGACCTCTTCAGGATAGTCTGTCAAACTGTCAAAACTAGATCATCTTCCTGCACTGGGCGGGTGTTGGAAGAGTCAGCAGCAGACTCACCTGGGAGAACTGCACTCACGAGGAAGTCAGCTGGGGCTTCACTCTCCACTCTCACCGGGAGAGGGAATCTGACAAGGTCGACAAGTGAGGTATTCTTCCGCAGGGGAAATTCTCGACTGTGCATGTTGACAACAAGGACTTGTAACTTACCACGTTGCACTGTGTGCAAGGATGGTTAAAGGGAGAGGCCCTTGACTCGGCACATGTCGTTGTCAACCAGCACATGGTCTCCTTCCAAAGCTCTGCTCACGTACACCGTAACAGGAGTGAGCGAGTTAGCTCACAAAGTGACGAGCAGTAACTCTGCTCGCTGATGCCTTGACATGAGTCAGTCACCTGCCGACAGGGATACTGTGGCTTGACAACTGCTGTTCTCTACAACAGCGCCAGAGTTAGAGTGAAGGTTAGACTGGGCATCCCCAGACTGGGTTTCACTGGTAACTAAGTGCTGATGGCCAGGAGGTGACGGGCAACGAGCTCTACTACGAGGTTGATCAGGACAAGAGACTGACCCCGGGGAGAATGTGCTACGGAAATCACTGGTTCCCAATGATTCCAGGCACTGTGCATACTCTGAGACAGAGTAGTATGTAGTGGATCCTAAGCGCATGCCCCAGAAGGGCACATCCACTCCATTGAATTCTGCTTTCCACTCAGCTGGATCTAAGCGGATCCTAAGGTCTGCCATGGTTTTGAACCCTATGAGCAGGTCACCAGGGAAAACAATACTATCTACGACTAAGAATTTTGTGGACAGCTTGTGACCTGGGCCGCAAATTCTAACATTGTACGACCACGAACCGTCAGCGGATTACCTGAGACTCCTCTCACTTAAGGTCTGAATGACAGATGGCTCTGTCAACATGGCCATGTGAAGGCCAATGTCTCGGAAAAAAGTGGAGCAGACGATGTTAACCACCGAACCTGTATCTAGGAAAAGCTGGATAGGCTTATGGTGGACAGTGGACTCGACGAGCGGTCCACACGGGTTGTTATACCGAACATGAAGGCATGACAGGCCGACGAAATCCTCGGAGTCACAGCTGCTTGAGGCTCGACGCTTGTTGGCGAGGCTTGACCTGGAAGGTACGGTACGAATCTCGGCAACAACGTCAAGACAGTTTTCTCACTGTCAGCAAGCGTATCACTGCCCAGGGCGGCGAACGCACTGCGAGCAGGGACGGAATACAGCGACTCCGACAGGGTTACTATGTCTTTTGCTGATTTCTTGGATGCACCTCTTCCCCCGAACTAGTGAAAGGGCTTCTACTAGCACGCGCATTGCACGACGACTGCTTGCTCCACTCAGCTGACAGCATACTTCGCAGCTTGTTACACTCATTGGAGGTATGACTGGAAGTGTTGTGGTACATACAGACTCCCTTGCGAGACTGAGCATGGGGACGGAGGCAGTTACTTTGATACTGAGTGTGGGGAAGGTGACGGTTACCTTGCGGGGACTTAGGTTTGTAGTGCCGGCGTTTGCCACAGTTGAAACAAGTCACTATGCGCTTAGCAGGTGAGGTTGGAGGTGGTGTGCACTGGCGACGTTTTGCCTTGGTCCAGAAAGTCGATGACGGCTTTTTTGTATGAGACCGACTGTTGTTACTGTGGTTAATATTTTTACTCGGGCAAGTGTTAGTGGGACTGGGGTTGGAAACTTTGAGGGCTGGCTGTCTGACAGCGGCGGCAAAAGTGACTTCCAGCTGCGCCCGCAAGGTCACTGTGGACAGCGCTGGAAGGACGGGTATACGATCATCCGCAAAGCAACAAACCTTGCCTTGCTCGGCAGGTGGCTTGATCGCGTCAATGGCATCGTATGCACCCAGGATGTCGTGCTGAGGGCCGAGTCCTAGCGCATCAATGGCACCCTGGAGGTTACCTGGAGTTTACCTGGAGAGAGTTTCGGGGGTCAATGCCCCCGCGGCCCGGTCTGTGACCAGGCCTCCTGGTGGATCAGCGCCTGATCAACCAGGCTGTTGCTGCTGGCTGCACGCAAACCAACGTACGAGCCACAGCCCGGCTGATCAGGAACTGACTTTAGGTGCTTGTCCAGTGCCAGCTTGAAGACTGCCAGGGGTCTGTTGGTAATCCCCCTTATGTGTGCTGGGAGGCAGTTGAACAGTCTCGGGCCCCTGACACTTATTGTATGGTCTCTTAACGTGCTAGTGACACCCCTGCTTTTCATTGGGGGGATGGTGCATCGTCTGCCAAGTCTTTTGCTTTCGTAGTGAGTGATTTTCGTGTGCAAGTTCGGTACTAGTCCCTCTAGGATTTTCCAGGTGTATATAATCATGTATCTCTCCCTCCTGCGTTCCAGGGAATACAGGTTTAGAAACCTCAAGCGCTCCCAGTAATTGAGGTGTTTTATCTCCGTTATGCGCGCCATGAAAGTTCTCTGTACATTTTCTAGGTCGGCAATTTCACCTGCCTTGAAAGGTGCTGTTAGAGTGCAGCAATATTCCAGCCTAGATAGAACAAGTGACCTGAAGAGTGTCATCATGGGCTTGGCCTCCCTAGTTTTGAAGGTTCTCATTATCCATCCTGTCATTTTTCTAGCAGATGCGATTGATACAATGTTATGGTCCTTGAAGGTGAGATCCTCCGACATAATCACTCCCAGGTCTTTGACGTTGGTGTTTCGCTCTATTTTGTGGCCAGAATTTGTTTTGTACTCTGATGAAGATTTAATTTCCTCATGTTTACCATATCTGAGTAATTGAAATTTCTCATCGTTGAACTTCATATTGTTTTCTGCAGCCCACTGAAAGATTTGGTTGATGTCCGCCTGGAGCCTTGCAGTGTCTGCAATGGAAGACACTGTCATGCAGATTCGGGTGTCATCTGCAAAGGAAGACACGGTGCTGTGGCTGACATCCTTGTCTATGTCGGATATGAGGATGAGGAACAAGATGGGAGCTAGTACTGTGCCTTGTGGAACAGAGCTTTTCACCGTAGCTGCCTCGGACTTTACTCTGTTGACGACTACTCTCTGTGTTCTGTTAGTGAGGAAATTATAGATACATCGACCGACTTTTCCTGTTATTCCTTTAGCGCGCATTTTGTGCGCTATTACGCCATGGTCACACTTGTCGAAGGCTTTTGCAAAGTCTGTATATATTACATCTGCATTCTTTTTGTCTTCTAGTGCATTTAGGACCTTGTCGTAGTGATCCAGTAGTTGAGACAGACAGGAGCGACCTGTTCTAAACCCATGTTGCCCTGGGTTGTGTAACTGATGGGTTTCTAGATGGGTGGTGATCTTGCTTCTTAGGACCCTTTCAAAGATTTTTATGATATGGGATGTTAGTGCTATTGGTCTGTAGTTCTTTGCTGTTGCCTTACTGCCCCCTTTGTGGAGTGGGGCTATGTCTGTTGTTTTTAGTAACTGAGGGACGACCCCCGTGTCCATGCTCCCTCTCCATAGGATGGAAAAGGCTCGTGATAGGGGCTTCTTGCAGTTCTTGATGAACACAGAGTTCCATGAGTCTGGCCCTGGGGCAGAGTGCATGGGCATGTCATTTATCGCCTGTTCGAAGTCATTTGGCGTCAGGATAACATCGGATAGGCTTGTGTTAATCAAATTTTGTGGCTCTCTCATAAAAAATTCATTTTGATCTTCGACTCTCAGTCTTGTTAGCGGCTTGCTAAAAACTGAGTCATATTGGGACTTGAGTAGCTCACTCATTTCCTTGCTGTCATCTGTGTAGGACCCATCTTGTTTAAGTAGGGGCCCAATACTGGGCGTTGTTCTCGATTTTGATTTGGCATAGGAGAAGAAATACTTTGGGTTTCTTTCGATTTCATTTATAGCTTTTAGTTCTTCCCGCGATTCCTGACTCCTAAAGGATTCTTTTAGCTTTAGTTCGATGCTTGCTATTTCTCTGACCAGTGTCTCCCTGCACATTTCAGATATATTGACCTCTTTTAGCCGCTCTGTTATTCTTTTCCGTCGCCTGTAAAGGGAGCCCCTGTCTCTTTCTATTTTACATCTACTCCTCCTTTTTCTTAGAGGAATAAGCCTTGTGCATACATCGAGTGCCACCGAGTTAATCTGTTCTAGGCATAAGTTTGGGTCTGTGTTGCTTAGTATATCTTCCCAGCTTATGTCGGTTAGGACTTGGTTTACTTGGTCCCACTTTATGTTTTTGTTATTGAAGTTGAATTTGGTGAATGCTCCCTCGTGACTAGTCTCATTTTGTCGGTCTGGGGCTCCTCGCATACATGTCTGAACCTCAATTATGTTGTGATCTGAGTATATTGTTTTTGATATGGTGACATTTCTTATCAGATCATCATTGTTAGTGAATATGAGGTCTAGTGTATTCTCCAGTCTAGTAGGCTCTATTATTTGCTGGTTTAAATTGAATTTTGTGCAGAGATTTAAAAGCTCGTGTGAGTGTGAGTTTTCATCAGAGCTGCCTCCTGGTGTTATTTCTGCAACAATATTATTTGCTATATTCCTCCATTTTAGGTGCCTTAAGTTGAAATCCCCCAGGAGCAAGATGTTGGGTGCAGGAGCTGGAAGATTTTCCAGACAGTGGTCAATTTTTAACAGCTGTTCCTGGAATTGCTGGGATGTTGCATCCGGAGGCTTGTAGACTACCACAATGACTAGGTTTTGGTTCTCGACCTTTACTGCTAAAACTTCCACTACGTCATTTGAGGCATTAAGCAGTTCTGTGCAAACAAGTGACTCTGCAATGTACAGGCCAACCCCCCCCTTTTGCCTGTTCACTCTGTCACATCTGTATAGGTTGTAACCTGGGATCCATATTTCATTGTCCAAGTGATCCTTTATGTGGGTCTCAGTGAAAGCCGCGAACATTGCCTTTGACTCTGCAAGCAGTCCACGGATGAAAGGTATTTTGTTGTTTGTTGCTGGCTTTAGACCCTGTATATTTGCAAAGAAGAATGTTATCGGACTGGTGGTATTGTTGGTACTGGGGGGGGATTTTTTTTCCGGCATTAGTATCTGTATCTGTTGGTTTGGAGTGGAGGCCATCGACTGTGGTTCCACTCCAGGAATGACTGGATTTGGTGTACGATTTCTGCCATTTCCTGCCAGTTTTTTTTCCTTCCTGGCACTAAAAAACCTCTCCCTCTTGAGTGGCTGTGGCTACCCAGGTTTTCCCATGGCCTGGATGTTTTGTATCTTTTTGTCCCCTTTAGATGGTATGCCTGGCAATTTAAGTTATAGCACAGTCTTTCCTGTACTGAAGAGGTACACATTTCAGGGTGAAAAAGCTTACAGGAAGGGAGTTTGCATTTTCCTGTTGTCATATGGGCATGGCATTTTCTAGGGTGGTCATAGTTGCACGTCCCATCTGTTTTTCCAGATTTCCCATGCCAGCAGATACGAAGTGCATAGTATGTGCACAGGCTTGGTTTCCGCTTGCCTTGGGTTTCTGTGACTGTATTCCTTGTTGGTGCATGTTTCCCTGTCTTACTTCTATCCTCCCTAGCACCAACAATGGAGCTCCCACCAGTTGTTTTTGGTAATTTATCCTCACTATTGCTATTGGAGTCCTCTTGTTTGGTATTTCCTGCGGTATTTCTAGTTTGCAATATTGGTTTTATCTTATCTTTGACTACACTTGTTTCCCTACTATGGCTCCTGTCCCCTATGAGGTCATTTATATGTATTCCTTCCTGCGTATAATTCCCGACTACCTGGACAAAATCTCCAGCTTCACCATTACTGTCTCCCAGGACAGTATCTCCAGCTTCACCATTTCTGTCTCCCAGGACAGCACCTCCAGCTTCACCATTACTGTCTCCCAGGACAGTATCTCCAGCTTCACCATTTCTGTCTCCCAGGACAGCACCTCCAGCTTCACCATTACTGTCTCCCAGGACAGCACTATCAGCCCCACATGTACTGACTACCAGGACTTCATCTCCAGCCTTACAGTTTCTGACTACATGGCCAGTATCAAGGGCAGTACCATTCAGCCCAGACTTTTTATGTTCCCATCTGTTGTAGAAAGCTTCCAGGTTTTCTATGAAAGCAGCTTTGATGTTGTCCTCTTTTAATACCCTTGTGATTTTAGTCCACAGATTTTCCTCATTTGGGCATACCCAGAAACACTTCTCTGTTTTAATACTGCTTGTAGCTAGTTCTGGGATATCTGCACAAGGGGCGTGACACCAATTTCCACAAAAATGACAATTTATCCATGTGGAAGCCCGTTTGTTTGACTGACCACAGACTACACACAGCTTCATAATGATTTGAATGGTTGATTTACTGCAATTCTACTAGCAACCTCTTGAATATTATATTAATAACCTTAAATGAAGCTCTAGCTATTTGTATTTCTGTTTCTAACTCTTTTTGTATATTGGACAGCTTACCGTCACGTTCCTGATTTTTAATGTTTGTGTTTATAAGGGCGCCTACAACCCCATCCATTTATAGTCTGCTTTATTGTCCAACGAAACTGTTTGAAACCAGTCCCAGGTTCGGACCAGTCAAGGGTTCAGACCAGTCAAGGGTCCGGACCAGTCGATCTGCTCTGATCAGTGGGTCACTTATTTAAAACATACTGGTCGGTGATTTGAGCTAACACATGAAGGATCTACTGGAAATTATCTACCCGAGTAATATGTGATTTGACTGATACAAAAGTATAACTTGCGTGTTGAAGAGCCGGTGATATCTGGCAGCTCCTACAATGACGAACGGTCACCTCCTTGTTTATCAATCGCTGTATCTGGCTTTTCTATTTTTTTTTTCCGTCTCCACCACAATAAATGCTATATTATCACTATAGTTGACTGGTGCGAATTTTGGAGGAAGGACGCTTTTTCTGTAGTAATAATTGCTTCTCGTTGTGTATATTGCGACCGCTGGTAACTACAGGTTATATGAAATTCACAGTAACGTCTAGTATTTCAAGAAAAGAAACTAATGAAAGTCACTCCACTCCACTAAGTACCATTATAATACTGGTTAGTTGCTACTACAACACTGTATTCTGCTATTCACTGGTATCACTAGATTATATGCGAGTACACTAGCAGGCCAGTAAGATTATTAAAAACAGCTGACCTGTGGTAAGTTTCTGGCGACTTCTGGCACCTTCCTCTATAGGCTTATCACTTCATTTACAAATTCACCTGTTTTCAAATGACACTTTAGCCTTTATCATCAATATACTAGGGAGCCACTGTAGTATACACTATACACTATGTATACTCAATGTTATCAGGGAGACTTTCTTTCCTCTGACATGAAAAGTTCAATTATTATTATTTTTTTCCACACGGGAACAGGCCTATGATTCCCCTCTGGCAGTAAACTCTGCTACGCAGTGCACACTAATTCTCCTTTTTTGACTCAGTATATAATGTTTTCCGCCCAAGATTGGTTCCAGGCGCTAGAGGGATGTATCGTATAGGATTGATGACACAAATTAAAGTTCTAGCACGTAAGAGCGACCGTGAAAACACGAGAAAACCGGGAGCACAACGAGGCACGCTGACACATGACACATGATGCCTACAGCCAGCATGGGGATGATGTCTTTAGCTTTAATACTGTCGTCACCATTCACCCACTTAGTGGAGGATATGGCATCAGTAAAATCTTTGGCGGCTTGCTCAAACCGGCAAATGCAAGCCAGGGGGCTTTCGTGCCTGTATTGACATTCGGCCAAGATGCTGGTAACGATCTCAAGGTAATGGCATTGGCGACTATGCCGAAAATAACGCCTAAATTCCTCCTTAAGCTCGTCCCAAGACTGAATCTCACAAACGCGATTGAGCTGCACAAAGGCACCTATATCATCCCGGGTGAGATTCACTGCTGCAACAGCAGCACGAATGTACTGTGAGTCTGTGGGACTATCAAATAGGGCCTTAACAGTCGTCTCGACTGACTGCAGCCATGGCTCTAACCTATTTGAGCGACCGTCAAAAAGAAGGGTCGGGTATGGACGATTAGCCGGCCCACTAGTGGTCGAGACTTGAGCCACAACTTGACCAACTGTCACGGGGGCTTCGATGCCCTGCTGCATGATCATGCTGGCTGAGGCACCATTGCTAGCATGAGCAGAATCTGGACTAACGGTACGGCCACTGCGTGTCTTAGTCATGACGTCAGTTGTTCAAAATGCAAAGCAGGTCACGAAAAGGGTAAACACGTCAGAGCAAGAAATGAGTATGCACTGGCTACAATTCAACACCGAGTCAGAGAGACCACAGCACCACGGTACTAGGTAAACTGCTTAGTGATGGAAATAATTTGAGTGAAACAATAGCAAAAAAAATAGTAGTACACTCTGAAACACAAAATAAGAGATGTATGCAAGTGAATGAACTACAGGGAAGTGCACAAAATGAAGCTAAGGGTGGTCAATAATTTCACCAGGAGACTGGCAACAAAATTTATGAAAAGGAGTCGAACTGTAAACACTGGTAGCAAAAATTGCACAAAATTCAAAATAAATCAGGTAATACACAGCACTAAACACGCAGAAAAAGATTGCAGGTGCTGGCAGTTGCAAATTGGAATGCAAAAAAAAAAATAATTCACTTGCACAAAGGGAAGTTGACACAGCAAAGATATCAGAGTATGGGATAGTGCCAAAAATCACAGAGAAAAAAAATACACTGCATCAAGAAATGCTATATTGCACACAAAATAAAATTAATAAAAATGCAAATAATTAAATTCAGTAATAGGGCAAGGGTTAACTGGTGTTAACAGGGTGTACACTGGTGTTAGCAGGGTGTAGACTGGTGTTAGCAGGGTGTACACTGGTGTTAGCAGGGTGTACACTGGCAAAAATAAAAATTACACAATCTGTGGATCAAAATTAATGAACTTCACAAGTAATTTTGGTAATTAATGGTAAATAAGCAGGTTCCCAAAAATGCACTCAATGACTTGGGTATACAAAATAGCAAAATGCAATGCACATTGGTGAATATTCACAGATAAAACATAGAATATATGTAGAGCAAATAAATGGGGACACAAGAGAAAAGTGTAATCGGCTAGGCACAGATTGTATCACTGCAGGTAGAATTAACTAATACTTAAGTACTTGAAGATTACACTTATTAAAAAAAATCACACTAACAAACAAAACAGTGCAGGGTTGTCAACAATCTGTGGCTAACTTGCAGGTGCAACTAACAAAATAACAGCACACAGGAATTACTTGCAAACAGTATGTGAGAGGTAAATTGTATAAATGGACAACACTGAACAATTTAAATCAATAACAACTGAGGTGCAAGATGCAGAATAAAATACTGGAATTTAAAATGTAGGAGTGCAAAATAAATGTACAAAATGTACACTGATAACTAACACTGAACAATTTACTGAAGTATGGCTTCAGTAACTGTAACTGTATTGGTGCAGGACAGTTAAATAATGTCACAAAATATTAGGAAATGTTAGGTAAGTCACTGTTTACTTAACTTTGAGTGCAGGAGATGGACGAAGGTACTGGGTGCTGCAGGTCCTGAAACTTTCTGTGATGCTCTAGTAACACTACAAGCCTCGTAGCATTTGTACACTGCTGTGGGGCTTCAATGTCGTAGGAAAAATGATCAGAATGGACTTGGGAAGAACAGGAAAGGCCGGAGAACTCTGCGTGAGCCACAGCTGTGCGTGGTTTGTTTACACTGGCAAGCGTGTCTGGGCGCGCTGACTGACTGCGGCTTCAGCACACGGAGAACAAAACATTTACTGCACTACTCGAGCATGCTAAAAACAAACTTAGGTGAAACTATGAACTGTTACGAGGAGATTTTACTGTAACTAATCACTGGGGAAAAATAAAACTGGTGATGAACTGGGAATGTAACAGCAAGGGGAAGAAAAATTTAACTGGGCAACAACAAAAAAAAAAAACTGCACTGGTTGGAGATACGTAGACGTTGAGTAGTTGTAGACACGATGATGAGCCACGAGCTGCTGTAGACGGCGTGGGGGCTGAACTAAGCTGGCTTAGGGGCTAGGCCAACTGGGTTCCCACGTGGTTAAGCCAGGTAGAACTTCTTGTAGGAAACTGGGAAGAACACAACACATACGGACGGCGAGATAGACGTAGTTGCCTAGCAGAGAAGGTTGTAGAGGAGGCTGGTGTGTTTACAGCTGCCTAGGGTATCAACCAACCCCAGAGCTGCCTCGTGGTCACGCGTGGAGCCACACGAAGCCAACACACTAAACGACCTCACCTCTACTTCTTGTAGCTGAGAAGGGCATAGGGACGCTGTAGGAGGCAGGAGAATGGTACTGGAGAGTGTTGAAGGGCTGTAGAGAGGGTGATGAGGTGAACACTTGACTGCTAAGGCTGGAGATGATGCCGTGACGCCTATGTCCAGATTTTGTGGGAAAAATCTAGGACGAAGATCTATCTCAGGCCCAGTCAAGACGCTGGGAGTAATAGATAACTCTTTAGGCCAGCAGGAGTGTTGGATGACGATGGATGATGTTGACTGGTGTCGACCGATGGTGTTGACGGGCGTCGACCCCTCCACAGTGAGTAGGCTCACAATGCCATTAACTCCGCTGTCACCACTGTTATTACTGTTCTTGCTGCTGAACAGCGGTTTAGTGCCGATGAAGGTAGCGTAGGTAGCAATGATACGGCCGTGGACTAGTTTGGCTTTAACTGGATAGGAGTGAGTACACAACGGGCAGTGTGAGGGAATGACCGCAAGCCAGTCCGTCGAGGGGGGAGGGCTTGTGCCTATCAGGTCGGTCGGCCTAGGAGTGAGACCGAATGGGCTCAGCCTCCCACTGACCTGGGTGAGCCTACAGAGGGCAGCACTTAAATGCAGCAAAATATGAACTAGCCAGAACAGACTGCTAGGCTGTATAGTGTGTGGCTTGGCCACACACTATACCCATAGTCCCTTCAAGTTTTGAAGGGATGAGTAGGGGATGACTACATAGTAACAACTCTTCATAACGGGGGCCCAAAAGTGAATGTGTTCTGACAGTACAGGCTGTCTACACCAGGTGTGGGTTCCAAACTGATGCTGCATACTCTAGTATGGGCCTGACATACACGGTGTACAGTGTCTTGATCGATTCCTTACTGAGGTATCGGAACGATATTCTCAGGTTTGCCAGACGCCCATATGCTGCAGCAGTTATCTGGTTGATGTGTACTTCCAGAGACGTGCTCAGTGTTATACTCACCTAATGATCTTTCTCCTTAAGTGAGGTTTGCAGTCTTTGGCCACCTAGCCTATATTCTGTCTGAGGTCTTCTTTGCCCTTCCCCGATCTTCATGACTGCATTTGGCGGGGTTAAATTCGACTGGCCAGTAGCTGGACCACGTGTCCAGCCTGTGCAGGTCACTTTGTAGTCCTGCCTGATCCTCATCTGATTTGATTTTTCTCATTAACTTCATATCGTCTGCAAACAGGGACACTTCTGAGTCTATCTCATCCGTCATGTCATTCACATATACCAAGAACAGCACTGGTCCTAGAACTGTCCCCTGTGGGACCCCGCTCGTCACAGGCGCCCACTCTGATACCTCATCACGTACCATGACTAGTTGTTGCCTCCCTGTCAAGTATTCTCTGATTCACTGCAGTGCTTTTCCTGTTGTACGTGCCTGATCCTCCAGCTTCTGCATTAATTTCCTATGAGAAATTGTGTCGAAGGCCTTCTTTGTGGAGAAATTTTCTCCAGGAGGGGGGTATCAGCCCCCTCAGCCCCTTTCAGCAATTCTGTTGAAGATATTGGCCTTACCAGCTATGTTTAATTTATAAATATAAATATAGGAAACACTTAGCTGATAAATGACAGCAAATCGTCTACACAGCCGCCCCTGCATACGAGGTCTAGAAGCTGTCGAAACCATCTCAACATGGGCTGTCAAGAGATATAATTTGTAAGTATATAAATTACCCCTGAGGGGTGTTATGTCAGCATATTTCATTCGATGATGGCTGACGATATACCTACTTGTTTGGACTCAAAAGTCCACACCTTACTGCCGACTGTAGGTTGATTACAAACTCCTTGCGACTCAAGAACTGCGCAGTCCCCCGATCTACAAGAAATTCGTAACATACCTTGCTCTTGTAACGTGAGCTATGGTGTTCTCAACACCTTCAACAGGTATCGGTGACTTGATAGAAGCTGAAGTGTCCTTGGATGTCCACGTCTTCCATTGTCTAGGAAACGCACACTGGTACACTATGTTCCACAAGATTTGTCTTTATTGTTCACAATTTTATCACGAGAGAAGCTGATCACACTTCTCTTAAGTGTTTATTTTGTTTTGTGAGACACTTTATTCACACTAACGCACAGATCAGTGTTCTTTGCTGGTTATCCTGGTGTCAGTGTGACTCTCACTAGCGTCAAAGGTGGTCTTCCGATGCCACACCGCCCCAAGCCGTTGCTCCCCTAATACACAAAAAAAAAAAACGCTGACCTAGTACCTTGCTTCCTTGCCACCTCCTCGATGAAGCAAAGCAGAATGCTTGATTCTTGCTGTCTTAAGCATAGACAACAACGTCCACTATCTTTACTATGGTAATAAAGTGGGAGCAGGATTTTCCTTAATTGTCCTGCTAAAGTAAGAATGTACTGTCTCTTATAAAAATACACTTTGCAACACTGCTGCAAGGAGCAGAGGTCACTTGACTACGTGGCATAGCATCTGTGATCAATTACTTACTCTAGCAGTAAACAAGACGCTCGCCCCTTCTGAGAGGGCTTGGCCCCTCAGGGCTGAAAGGGCTGAAGGGGGCTGATACCCCCCTCCTGGAGAAAATTTCTCCACGTTCTTGCAGTCCAAGAAAATGCAGTGATCCCACCCCTCTTTCTCGTGTCTTACTTCTTTACCTTGTCATAGAACTTCAGAACGTTTGTGACACAGAATTTGCCTCCCATGAATCCGTGCTGGTTGTCGTTTATAATCTTGTTCCGTTCCAGGTGTTCTACCACTCTCGTCATGATAATCATCTCCATGACTCTGCATACTATACACGTCAGAGACACTGATCTAAGTGTGTACTCACCTATTTGTGGTTGCAGGGGTCGAGTCCTAGCTCCTGGCCCCGCCTCTTCACCGGTTGCTACTAGGCCCTCTCTCTCCCCGCTCCATGAGCTTTATCAAACCTCGTCTTAAAACTGTGTATGGTTCCTGCCTCCACTACGTCATTTTCTAGGCTATTCCACTGCCTTACAACTCTATGACTGAAGAAATACTTCCTACTATCTCTCTGACTCATTTGTGTCTTCAACTTCCAATCGTGGCCTCTTGTTTCTGTGTCCCCTCCCTGGAACATCCTGTCTTTGTCCACCTTGTCTATTCCACGCAGTATTTTATATGTCGTTATCATGTCTCCCCTGACCCTCCTGTCCTCCAGTGTCGTCAGGCCGATTTCCCTTAATCTTTCTTCATAGGACATTCCCCTTAGCTCTGGAACTAACCTTGTCGCAAACCTTTGTACTTTCTCTAGTTTCTTGACGTGCTTTATCAAGTGCGGGTTCCAAACAGGTGCTGCATACTCCAGTATGGGCCTGACATACACGGTGTGCAGTGTCTTGAATGATTCCTTACTAAGGTATCGGAATGCTGTTCTCAGGTTTGCCAGGCGCCCATATGCTGCAGCAGTTATCTGATTGATGTGTGCTTCCGGAGACATGCTCGGTGCTATACTCACCCCAAGATCTTTCTCCTTGAGTGAAGTTTGCAGTCTTTGGCCACCTAGCCTATACTCTGTCTGTGGTCTTCTGTGCCCTTCCCCTATCTTCATGACTTTGCATTTTGGCAGGATTAAATTCGAGAAGCCATTTGCTGGACCAGGTGTCCAGTCTGTCCAGGTCTCTTTGAAGTCCTGCCTGGTCCTCATCAGATTTAATTCTTCTCATTAACTTCACATCATCTGCAAACAGGGACACTTCTGAGTCTAACCCTTCCGTCATGTCGTTCACATATACCAAAAATAGCACTGGTCCTAGGACCGACCCCTGTGGGACCCCGCTCGTCACAGGTGCCCACTGTGATACATCATTACGTACCATGACTCGTTGTTACCTCCCTGTCAGGTATTCTCTGATCCATTGCAGTGCCCTTCCTGTTATATGCGTCTGATGCTCTAGCTTCTGCACTAATCTCTTGTGAGGAACTGTGTCAAAGGCCTTCTTGCAGTCCAAGAAGATGCAATCAACCCACCCCTCTCTCTCTTGTCTTACTTCTGTTATTTTATCATAAAACTCCAGAAGGTTTGTGACACAGGATTTGCCTTCCGTGAATCCGTGCTGGTTGGCATTTATACTCCTGTTCCGTTCCAGGTGCTCCACCACTCTCCTCCTGATAATCTTCTCCATAATTTTGCATACTATACACGTCAATGACACAGGTCTATAGTTTAGTGCCTCTTTTCTGTCTCCTTTTTTAAAAATGGGAACTACATTTGCCGTCTTCCATACCTCAGGTAGTTGCCCAGTTTCCAGGGATGTGTTGAAGATTGTGGTAAGTGGCACGCACAACATATCTGCTCCCTCTCTAAGGACCCACGGGGAGATGTTGTCCGGTCCCATTGCCTTTGAGGTATCGATGTCCCTTAGCAGTTTCTTCACCTCCTCCTCATCTGTATGTATGTCGTCCAACACTTGTTGGTGTATTCCTTGCTGGTGTCCCCATCTGGTCTGTCCCCCCAGAGTCCTTCCTGTCTCTACTGTAAATACTTCCTTAAATCTCGTGTTGAGCTCCTCACATACCTCTTGATCGTTTCTTGTGAGTTCTCCACCTTCTTTCCTCAGCCTTATCACCTGGTCCTTGACTGTTGTCTTCCTCCTAATGTGGCTATACAGCAGTTTCGGGTCAGATTTGACTTTCGATGCTATGTCGTTTTCATACTGTCGCTGGGCCTCCCTCCTTATCTGTGCATACTCGTTTCTGGCTCTTCTACTAATCTCCTTGTTTTCCTGGGTCCTATGCCTCCTGTACCTTTTCCATTCTCTGTTGCACTTAGTTTTTGCCTCCCTACACCTTCGGGTAAACCAAGGACTCGTTTTGGTCTTCCTATTATTTCTGTTTCCCTTGGGAACAAAACTTTCCTCTGCCTCCTTGCACTTTGTTGCCACATATTCCATCATCTCGTTTACTGATTTTCCTACCATTTCTCTGTCCCACTGAACCTCCTGCAGGAAGTTTCTCATACCTGTGTAGTCCCCCCTTTTATAGTTTGGCCTGTCCCCTTCAGTTCCTGTTACCTTCTCCACTTGTAACTCTACTATATAGTCAAAACTCAGAACCACATGATCGCTAGCTCCAAGGGGCCTCTCGTAAGTGATGTCCTCAATGTCTGAACTGCTCAGGGTGAACACAAGATCCAGTCTTGCTGGCTCATCCTCCCCTCTCTCTCTGGTTGTGTCCCTGACATGTTGATGCATGAGGTTTTCAAGTACCACATCCATCATCTTGGCTCTCCATGTTTCGGGACCCCCATGTGGCTCCAGGTTTTCCCAGTCGATCTCCCTGTGGTTGAAATCGCCCATTACCAGTAACTTTGCTCTGCTCGAGTGAGCTCTTCTTGCCACCTCAGCCAGTGTGTCCACCATCACCCTGTTGTTTTCTTCGTACTCCTCTGTTGGCCTCCTGCAGTTCTGTGGTGGGTTATACATCACTCCAATGACTACTTTATGTTCTCCGGACTGAATTGTACCTACAATGTAGTCTCTTTCTCCAATCATGTCCATGCCTTCCATTTCCTCAAATCCCCATCGGTGTTTTATGAGCAGTGCAACCCCTCCTCCCCCTCTACTCCTTCTATCTTTCCTCAGGATCTGATATCCTGTTGGGAAGATTGTGTCTGTTATTGTCTCAGCGAGTTTTGTTTCTGTGACTGCTATGATGTCTGGGGATTTTTCACTGATTCTTTCATTCCACTCCTCATGTTTATTCGTTATTCCATCCGCGTTTGTGTACCAAACCTTTAGTTTCTTTTCTATCATTGTGGTCATGCAAGTATATTGGGGTTGGGGGAGCGAGAGCCTTGGTGGGGGCCTGTATGGGGCTGTGGTGTAGGTGGGGTTTGTGTTGATGGGGGTGGGGTCAGAATGCCCATAAGGGACAGCTGTTGGGGTGAGGTTTGTGATATGGGGGTTGGTGGCAGAGTGAACAGTGAGTGGGTTGTAGTATAGGTTGCTCAGTTGCGTTGGGAATGTTGCGGGTGGAGTCTTTTGGTGGGAGATTCTGTGGGGTGTGTTTGCCCTTCCTCCTGTGTCTGGGTCCTGCTCATTTTCATTGCTTCTCGTTCCTCCTTGCGTCTCTGTACCCTCTCTTTCAGTGTAGTCCTTTCTTCTTGTGTTCTGTCGCGGTCGAGGTATACTCTCTGGTACCCCTCTTTGTCCCTCAGTCTTGCTTTCTCTTGCAGAATCCTGGTTCGAACTGATTCTTCCTTGAAAGTTACTCTGACAGGCCGTATCCTTCCACTCGCAAACCACCCAATTCTCTGAAAATTTGTCACCTGGGTCATATTGTCCTCCCCTATTGTTTTCATGATGCCTTCAATCATTTTTTTCTCCTCCTGCTTTATTTCTTCAAAGTTGGCCCCCTTGGCTTCTTGGAGCCCGTACACAAAAACTGACCTCGCCCTTGTGTGTGTGTGTGTGAGTGTGTGTGTGTGTGTGTGTGTATGCATATGTGTATGTGTGTGTGCATGTATGTGTCTATATTGTGTGTTCGTGTGTGCTACTAAGAAGAATAAATAAGTACTTTAGCTTCTAATTCTAAAAGCTGTGTGCAGATTTCTAAATAAATACTTTAGCTTCTAATTCTTAGAGCTGTCTGCAGATCTCTGTCTCTATGAACTGTTCTTCATCCCATTTTTTATACGTAGATATGACGATAAGACAAGAGTCTCGTGGATACACATCACTCCGATCCACGATATGATACTTATTTTTCATACACAAATAAATTTTTTCAGGTGTTATCTGTTATCCTGCCTCAGAAAAATTCAAAGTCTAGTCTTATCTAAGATATACTACCATCCTCAATACTTCGTAAAATAATGTTTATAACGTTAATATGCAAATTATTCTATTACTTACAATGAGAAATAGAGAACGCAAAACATGTTAAAATAATGGAAATATAAACACAAATGCAGTATAATGTGATCCTTTATTGACAACGTTTCACCCACACAGTGGGCTTTCTCAAGTCACACACGGATCTACCTGGGGTTGGAAGGTACGAGAGTATTTATAGTCAAAATGTTGAGGTCAGGTGAAGAATGCTGCATCTGATGATCCACCGGGTGGGGTTAGAGTCTTGGGTAGCTTGGCAGGGGTATTGGACAAGTTGTAGACCTTCTGCAGTGTTCTATGTTCTTATGTGGGATAGCGATGAAGAAGTTTCTTGGCGAGTGGTTCAGCTATGTTATAGAAGCCATTGTTCTGGTTGAAATTGTTGGTTATAGAGATAAGCGATGATTCCAGGATTCTTCTGTATTGAGTGTTGTCTTCTGTGGCTATAAGTCTTGAGTTTCTGTAGTTAATTAAATGGTTGTGTGAATTGCGATGCTGTACACAGGCATTCCTTGTATCGTCAGTCCTGCTTGCATATTGGTGTTCTGAAATGCGTGTTTGGAGGTCTCTTGATGTTTCGCCCACATATAATTTGTTGCAGTCATTACAAGGGATTATGTATACCCCTGCAGAGGATGGAGGCTTGTCCTGTCTACTACTGGTGATGTCCTTGATGGTCGTGGTTGTGGAGGTAGATACTTGGAATGATGTTTTGGCAAAGATGTTGGAAACATGTTTGGCAATGGAGTTGTTGGGGAGGACTATGTATCTCTTCTCGGCAGTGTCTTCTCTGGGTGTGTTGAAGATGTTTAATGCCCGCCGTCTGCAGTCTCTGATGAAGTGACTAGGATAGTGGAGTTTGGAAAATACTTGTTCAATTATAGTGCATTCTTCCTCAAGGAACTCATTGCTGCAGATTCTGAGTGCACGTAGGAAGAAGCCTATAATCACACCCCGTTTGGTTTTGGTGTCGTGGTGGGAGTAGAAGTGGAGAAGATCGTTTTGGTTGGTGGGTTTTCGATAGACTTTAAAACGAAGTTCGTGGTCAGCTTTGCAGAGCAGAACATCAAGGAAAGGAAGAGTGTTGTCGACTTCTTCTTCAAGTGTGAACTGGATTGAAGGCTCGACCTGGTTGAGCTTGTCTTGGAGAGCTTGAACGTTGAAGCGTTTAGGAGTTATGAGCCTTCAATCCAGTTCACACTTGAAGAAGAAGTCGACAACACTCTTCCTTTCCTTGATGTTCTGCTCTGCAAAGCTGACCACGAACTTCGTTTTAAAGTCTATCGAAAACCCACCAACCAAAACGATCTTCTCCACTTCTACTCCCACCACGACACCAAAACCAAACGTGGTGTAATTATAGGCTTCTTCCTACGTGCACTCAGAATCTGCAGCAATGAGTTCCTTGAGGAAGAATGCACTATAATTGAACAAGTATTTTCCAAACTCCACTATCCTAGTCACTTCATCAGAGACTGCAGACGGCGGGCATTAAACATCTTCAACACACCCAGAGAAGACACTGCCGAGAAGAGATACATAGTCCTCCCCAACAACTCCATTGCCAAACATGTTTCCAACATCTTTGCCAAAACATCATTCCAAGTATCTACCTCCACAACCACGACCATCAAGGACATCACCAGTAGTAGACAGGACAAGCCTCCATCCTCTGCAGGGGTATACATAATCCCTTGTAATGACTGCAACAAATTATATGTGGGCGAAACATCAAGAGACCTCCAAACACGCATTTCAGAACACCAATATGCAAGCAGGACTGACGATACAAGGAATGCCTGTGTACAGCATCGCAATTCACACAACCATTTAATTAACTACAGAAACTCAAGACTTATAGCCACAGAAGACAACACTCAATACAGAAGAATCCTGGAATCATCGCTTATCTCTATAACCAACAATTTCAACCAGAACAATGGCTTCTATAACATAGCTGAACCACTCGCCAAGAAACTTCTTCATCGCTATCCCACATAAGAACATAGAACACTGCAGAAGGTCTACAACTTGTCCAATACCCCTGCCAAGCTACCCAAGACTCTAACCCCACCCGGTGGATCATCAGATGCAGCATTCTTCACCTGACCTCAACATTCTGACTATAAATACTCTCGTACCTTCCAACCCCAGGTAGATCCGTGTGTGACTTGAGAAAGCCCACTGTGTGGGTGAAACGTTGTCAATAAAGGATCACATTATACTGCATTTGTGTTTATATTTCCATTGTGTCGGTATTTTATACCATTTATTACCATGTTAAAATAATAATTCAACCTAAAAAAGACATATCTGAAATATTTTAAGTCCCCAGAAATATGAAGGTTGATGCAACAGGAGAACTGCTGATTGTTGTTTTTTACTGGTAGTGATCAGAGATATGGAAGATAGTGGGCAAGGAAGACAAGACGTTGATGTATTGTCTGATACAGTGACACAGTGAGCACTTGACTTGTGGAGTCTTGTCTGATACAGTGACACAGTGAGTACTAGACTTGTGGAGTATTGTCTGATACAGTGACACAGTGAGTACTAGACTTGTGGAGTATTGTCTGATACAGTGACACAGTGAGCACTAGACTTGTGGAGTATTGTCTGATACAGTGACACAGTGAGTACTAGACTTGTGGAGTATTGTCTGATACATTTATCGCCTGTTCGAAGTCATTTGGCGTCAAGATAACATCGGATAGGCTTGTGTTAATCAAATTTTGTGGCTCTCTCATAAAAAATTCATTTTGATCTTCGACTCTCAGTCTGGTTAGCGGCTTGCTAAAAACTGAGTCATATTGGGACTTGAGTAGCTCACTCATTTCCTTGCTGTCATCTGTGTAGGACCCATCTTGTTTAAGTAGAGGCCCAATACTGGACGTTGTTCTCGATTTTGATTTGACATAGGAGAATAAATACTTTGGGTTTCTTTCGATTTCATTTATGGCTTTTAGTTCTTCCCGCGATTCCTGACTCCTAAAGGATTCTTTTAGCTTAAGTTCGATGCTTGCTATTTCTCTAACCAGTGTCTCCCTACGCATTTCAGATATATTGACCTCTTTTAGCCGCTCTGTTATTCTTTTCCGTCGCCTGTAAAGGGAGCGCCTGTCTCTTTCTATTTTACATCTACTCCTCCTTTTTCTTAGAGGAATAAGCCTTGTGCATACATCGAGTGCCACCGAGTTAATCTGTTCTAGGCATAAGTTGAGGTCTGTGTTGCTTAGTATATCTTCCCAGCTTATATCGGTTAGGACTTGGTTTACTTGGTCCCACTTTATGTTTTTGTTATTGAAGTTAAATTTGGTGAATGCTCCCTCGTGACTAGTCTCATTATGTCGGTCTGGGGCTCCACGCATACATGTCTGAGCCTCAATTATATTGTTATCTGAGTATATTGTTTTTAATATGGTGACATTTCTTATCAGATCATCATTGTTAGTGAAGATGAGGTCTAGTGTATTCTCCAGTCTAGTAGGCTCAGTGTAGTAGTACAGTGACACAGTGAGTACTAGACTTGTGGAGCATTTACCTGGAGTTTACCTGGAGAGAGTTCCGGGGGTCAACGCCCCCGCGGCCCGGTCTGTGACCACGCCTCCTGGTGGATCAGAGCCTTATCAACCAGGCTGTTGCTGCTGGCTGCACGCAAACCAACGTACGAGCCACAGCCCGGCTGATCCGGAACTGACTTTAGGTGCTTGTCCAGTGCCAGCTTGAAGACTGCCAGGGGTCTGTTGGTAATCCCCCTTATGTGTGCTGGGAGGCAGTTGAACAGTCTCGGGCCCCTGACACTTATTGTATGGTCTCTTAACGTGCTAGTGACACCCCTGCTTTTCATTGGGGGGATGGTGCATCGTCTGCCAAGTCTTTTGCTTTCGTAGTGAGTGATTTTCGTGTGCAAGTTCGGTACTAGTCCCTCTAGGATTTTCCAGGTGTATATAATCATGTATCTCTCCCTCCTGCGTTCCAGGGAATACAGGTTTAGGAACCTCAAGCGCTCCCAATAATTGAGGTGTTTTATCTCCGTTATGCGCGCCGTGAAAGTTCTCTGTACATTTTCTAGGTCGGCAATTTCACCTGCCTTGAAAAGTGCTGTTAGTGTGCAGCAATATTCCAGCCTAGATAGAACAAGTGACCTGAAGAGTGTCATCATGGGCTTGGCCTCCCTAGTTTTGAAGGTTCTCATTATCCATCCTGTCATTTTTCTAGAAGATGCGATTGATACAATGTTATGGTCCTTGAAGGTGAGATCCTCCGACATGATCACTCCCAGGTCTTTGACGTTGGTGTTTCGCTCTATTTTGTGGCCAGAATTTGTTTTGTACTCTGATGAAGATTTAATTTCCCCATGTTTACCATATCTGAGTAATTGAAATTTCTCATCGTTGAACTTCATATTGTTTTCTGCAGCCCACTGAAAGATTTGGTTGATGTCCGCCTGGAGCTTTGCAGTGTCTGCAATGGAAGACATTGTCATGCAGATTCGGGTGTCATCTGCAAAGGAAGACACGGTGCTGTGGCTGACATCCTTGTCTATGTCGGATATGAGGATGAGGAACAAGATGGGAGCGAGTACTGTGCCTTGTGGAACAGAGCTTTTCACCGTAGTTGCCTCGGACTTTACTCTGTTGACGACTACTCTCTGTGTTCTGTTAGTGAGGAAATTATAGATCCATCGACCGACTTTTCCTGTTATTCCTTTAGCACGCATTTTGTGCGCTATTACGCCATGGTCACACTTGTCGAAGGCTTTTGCAAAGTCTGTATATATTACATCTGCATTCTTTTTGTCTTCTAGTGCATTTAGGACCTTGTCGTAGTGATCCAATAGTTGAGACAGACAGGAGCGACCTGTTCTAAACCCATGTTGCCCTGGGTTGTGTAACTGATGGGTTTCTAGATGGGTGGTGATCTTGCTTCTTAGGACCCTTTCAAAGATTTTTATGATATGGGATGTTAGTGCTATTGGTCTGTAGTTCTTTGCTGTTGCTTTACTGCCCCCTTTGTGGAGTGGGGCTATGTCTGTTGTTTTTAGTAACTGTGGGACGACCCCCGTGTCCATGCTCCCTCTCCATAGGATGGAAAAGGCTCGTGATAGGGGCTTCTTGCAGTTCTTGATGAACACAGAGTTCCATGAGTCTGGCCCTGGGGCAGAGTGCATGGGCATGTCATTTATCGCCTGTTCGAAGTCATTTGGCGTCAGGATAACATCGGATAGGCTTGTGTTAATCAAATTTTGTGGCTCTCTCATAAAAAATTCATTTTGATCTTCGACTCTCAGTCTCGTTAGCGGCTTGCTAAAAACTGAGTCATATTGGGACTTGAGTAGCTCACTCATTTATTTGCTGTCATCTGTGTAGGACCCATTGTCTGATACAGTGACACAGTGACTATTAGACTTGTGGAGTATTGTCTGATACAGTGACACAGTGAGCCCTAGACTTGTGGAGTATTGTCCGATACAGTGACACAGTGAGTACTAGACTTGTGGAGTATTGTCTGATACAGTGACACAGTGAGTACTAGACTTGTGGAGTATTGTCTGATAAAGTGACACAGTGAGTACTAGACTTGTGGTGTATTGTCTGATACAGTGACACAGTGAGTACTAGACTTGTGGAGTATTGTCTGATACAGTGACACAGTGTGTACTAGTGATGTATTGTCTGACACAGTGACACAGTGTGTACTAGTGATGTATTGTCTGATACAGTGACACAGAGTGTACTAGTGATGTATTGTCTGATACAGTGACACAGAGTGTACTAGTGATGTATTGTCTGATACAGTGACACAGTGTGTACTAGTGATGTATTGTCTGATACAGTGACACAGTGAGTACTAGACTTGCAAAGTATTGTCTAGTACAGTGACACAGTGAGTACTAGTGATATATTGTCTGATACAGTGACACAGTGAGCACTAGACTTGTGGTGTATTGTCTGATACAGTGACACAGTGTGCTCTAGACTTGTGGAGTATTGTCTGATACAGTGACACAGTGAGCACTAGACTTGTGGTGTATTGTCTGATACAGTGACACAGTGTGCTCTAGACTTGTGGAGTATTGTCTGATACAGTGACACAGTGAGCACTAGACTTGTGGTGTATAGTCTGATACAGTGACACAGTGTGTACTAGACTTGAGGAGTATTGTCTGATACAGTGACACAGTGAGTACTAGACTTGTGGAGTATTGTCTGATACAGTGACACAGTGAGCACTAGATTTGTGGTGTATTGTCTGATACAGTGACACAGTGAGCACTAGACTTGTGGAGTATTGTCTGATACAGTGACACAGTGAGTTCTAGACTTGTGGAGTATTGTCTGATACAGTGACACAGTGAGTACTAGACTTGTGGTGTATTGTCTGATACAGTGACACAGTGAGTACTAGACTTGTGGAGTATTGTCTTATACAGTGACACAGTGAGTACTAGACTTGTGGTGTATTGTCTGATACAGTGACACAAAGAGTACTAGACTTGTGGAGTATTGTCTCGTACAGTGACACAGTGAGTACTAGACTTGTGGAGTATTGTCTGATACAGTGACACAGTGTGTACTAGTGATGTATTGTCTGATAAAGTGACACAGTGTGTACTAGTGATGTATTGTCTGATACCTTGACACAGTGTGTACCAGTGATGTATTGTCTGATACAGTGACACAGTGAGCACTAGACTTGCAAAGTACTGTCTGGTACAGTGACACAGTGAGTACTAGTGATGTATTGTCTGATACAGTAACACAGTGAGGACTAGACTTGTGGTGTATTGTCTGATACAGTGACACAGTGAGCAATAGACTTGTGGTGTATTGTCTGATACAGTGACACAGTGTGTACTAGACTTGTGGAGTATTGTCTGATACAGTGACACAGTGAGTACTAGACTTGTGGAGTATTGCCTGATACAGTGACACAGTGAGTACTAGACTTGTGGAGTATTGTCTGATACAGTGACACAGTGAGCACTAGACTTGTGGAGTATTGTCTGATACAGTGACACAGTGAGTACTAGACTTGTGGAGTATTGTCTGATACAGTGACACAGTGAGCACTAGACTTGTGGAGTATTGTCTGATACATTTATCGCCTGTTCGAAGTCATTTGGCGTCAAGATAACATCGGATAGGCTTGTGTTAATCAAATTTTGTGGCTCTCTCATAAAAAATTCATTTTGATCTTCGACTCTCAGTCTGGTTAGCGGCTTGCTAAAAACTGAGTCATATTGGGACTTGAGTAGCTCACTCATTTCCTTGCTGTCATCTGTGTAGGACCCATCTTGTTTAAGTAGAGGCCCAATACTGGACGTTGTTCTCGATTTTGATTTGACATAGGTGAAGAAATACTTTGGGTTTCTTTCGATTTCATTTATGGCTTTTAGTTCTTCCCGCGATTCCTGACTCCTAAAGGATTCTTTTAGCTTAAGTTCGATGCTTGCTATTTCTCTAACCAGTGTCTCCCTACGCATTTCAGATATATTGACCTCTTTTAGCCGCTCTGTTATTCTTTTCCGTCGCCTGTAAAGGGAGCGCCTGTCTCTTTCTATTTTACATCTACTCCTCCTTTTTCTTAGAGGAATAAGCCTTGTGCATACATCGAGTGCCACCGAGTTAATCTGTTCTAGGCATAAGTTGATGTCTGTGTTGCTTAGTATATCTTCCCTGCTTATATCGGTTAGGACTTGGTTTACTTGGTCCCACTTTATGTTTTTTGTTATTGAAGTTAAATTTGGTGAATGCTCCCTCGTGACTAGTCTCATTATGTCGGTCTGGGGCTCCACGCATACATGTCTGAGCCTCAATTATGTTGTTATCTGAGTATATTGTTTTTGATATGGTGACATTTCTCATCAGATCATCTTTGTTAGTGAAGATGAGGTCTAGTGTATTCTCCAGTCTAGTTGGCTCAGTGTAGTAGTACAGTGACACAGTGAGTACTAGACTTGTGGAGCATTTACCTGGAGTTTACCTGGAGAGAGTTCCGGGGGTCAACGCCCCCGCGGCCCGGTCTGTGACCAGGCCTCCTGGTGGATCAGAGCCTGATCAACCAGGCTGTTGCTGCTGGCTGCACGCAAACCAACGTACGAGCCACAGCCCGGCTGATCCGGAACTGACTTTAGGTGCTTGTCCAGTGCCAGCTTGAAGACTGCCAGGGGTCTGTTGGTAATCCCCCTTATGTGTGCTGGGAGGCAGTTGAACAGTCTCGGGCCCCTGACACTTATTGTATGGTCTCTTAACGTGCTAGTGACACCCCTGCTTTTCATTGGGGGGATGGTGCATCGTCTGCCAAGTCTTTTGCTTTCGTAGTGAGTGATTTTCGTGTGCAAGTTCGGTACTAGTCCCTCTAGGATTTTCCAGGTGTATATAATCATGTATCTCTTCCTCCTGCGTTCCAGGGAATACAGGTTTAGGAACCTCAAGCGCTCCCAATAATTGAGGTGTTTTATCTCCGTTATGCGCGCCGTGAAAGCTCTCTGTACATTTTCTAGGTCGGCAATTTCACCTGCCTTGAAAAGTGCTGTTAGTGTGCAGCAATATTCCAGCCTAGATAGAACAAGTGACCTGAAGAGTGTCATCATGGGCTTGGCCTCCCTAGTTTTGAAGGTTCTCATTATCCATCCTGTCATTTTTCTAGCAGATGCGATTGATACAATGTTATGGTCCTTGAAGGTGAGATCCTCCGACATGATCACTCCCAGGTCTTTGACGTTGGTGTTTCGCTCTATTTTGTGGCCAGAATTTGTTTTGTACTCTGATGAAGATTTAATTTCCCCATGTTTACCATATCTGAGTAATTGAAATTTCTCATCGTTGAACTTCATATTGTTTTCTGCAGCCCACTGAAAGATTTGGTTGATGTCCGCCTGGAGCTTTGCAGTGTCTGCAATGGAAGACATTGTCATGCAGATTCGGGTGTCATCTGCAAAGGAAGACACGGTGCTGTGGCTGACATCCTTGTCTATGTCGGATATGAGGATGAGGAACAAGATGGGAGCGAGTACTGTGCCTTGTGGAACAGAGCTTTTCACCGTAGCTGCCTCGGACTTTACTCTGTTGACGACTACTCTCTGTGTTCTGTTAGTGAGGAAATTATAGATCCATCGACCGACTTTTCCTGTTATTCCTTTAGCGCGCATTTTGTGCGCTATTACGCCATGGTCACACTTGTCGAAGGCTTTTGCAAAGTCTGTATATATTACATCTGCATTCTTTTTGTCTTCTAGTGCATTTAGGACCTTGTCGTAGTGATCCAATAGTTGAGACAGACAGGAGCGACCTGTTCTAAACCCATGTTGCCCTGGGTTGTGTAACTGATGGGTTTCTAGATGGGAGGTGATCTTGCTTCTTAGGAACCTTTCAAAGATTTTTATGATATGGGATGTTAGTGCTATTGGTCTGTAGTTCTTTGCTGTTGCTTTACTGCCCCCTTTGTGGAGTGGGGCTATGTCTGTTGTTTTTAGTAACTGTGGGACGACCCCCGTGTCCATGCTCCCTCCCCATAGGATGGAAAAGGCTCGTGATAGGGGCTTCTTGCAGTTCTAGATGAACACAGAGTTCCATGAGTCTGGCCCTGGGCCAGAGTGCATGGGCATGTCATTTATCCCCTGTTCGAAGTCATTTGGCGTCAGGATAACATCGGATAGGCTTGTGTTAATCAAATTTTGTGGCTCTCTCATAAAAAATTCATTTTGATCTTCGACTCTCAGTCTCGTTAGCGGCTTGCTAAAAACTGAGTCATATTGGGACTTGAGTAGCTCACTCATTTCCTTGCTGTCATCTGTGTAGGACCCATTGTCTGATACAGTGACACAGTGACTATTAGACTTGTGGAGTTTTGTCTGATACAGTGACACAGTGAGCCCTAGACTTGTGGAGTATTGTCCGATACAGTGACACAGTGAGTACTAGACTTGTGGAGTATTGTCTGATACAGTGACACAGTGAGTACTAGACTTGTGGAGTATTGTCTGATAAAGTGACACAGTGAGTATTAGACTTGTGGAGTATTGTCTGATACAGTGACACAGTGAGCACTAGACTTGTGGAGTATTGTCTGATACAGTGACACAGTGAGTACTAGACTTGTGGAGTATTGTCCGATACAGTGACACAGTGAGTACTAGACTTGTGGTGTATTGTCTGATACAGTGACACAGTGAGTACTAGACTTGTGGAGTATTGTCTGATACAGTGACACAGTGTGTACTAGTGATGTATTGTCTGACACAGTGACACAGTGTGTACTAGTGATGTATTGTCTGATACAGTGACACAGAGTGTACTAGTGATGTATTGTCTGATACAGTGACACAGTGTGTACTAGTGATGTATTGTATGATACAGTGACACAGTGTGTACTAGTGATGTATTGTCTGATACAGTGACACAGTGAGTACTAGACTTGCAAAGTATTGTCTAGTACAGTGACACAGTGAGTACTAGTGATATATTGTCTGATACAGTGACACAGTGAGCACTAGACTTGTGGTGTATTGTGTGATACAGTGACACAGTGAGCACTAGACTTGTGGTGTATTGTCTGATACAGTGACACAGTGTGCTCTAGACTTGTGGAGTATTGTCTGATACAGTGACACAGTGAGCACTAGACTTGTGGTGTATAGTCTGATACAGTGACACAGTGTGTACTAGACTTGAGGAGTATTGTCTGATACAGTGACACAGTGAGTACTAGACTTGTGGAGTATTGTCTGATACAGTGACACAGTGAGCACTAGATTTGTGGTGTATTGTCTGATACAGTGACACAGTGAGCACTAGACTTGTGGAGTATTGTCTGATACAGTGACACAGTGAGTTCTAGACTTGTGGAGTATTGTCTGATACAGTGACACAGTGAGTACTAGACTTGTGGTGTATTGTCTGATACAGTGACACAGTGAGTACTAGACTTGTGGAGTATTGTCTTATAGAGTGACACAGTGAGTACTAGACTTGTGGTGTATTGTCTGATACAGTGACACAAAGAGTACTAGACTTGTGGAGTATTGTCTCGTACAGTGACACAGTGAGTACTAGACTTGTGGAGTATTGTCTGATACAGTGACACAGTGTGTACTAGTGATGTATTGTCTGATAAAGTGACACAGTGTGTACTAGTGATGTATTGTCTGATACAGTGACACAGTGTGTACTAGTGATGTATTGTCTGATACCGTGACACAGTGTGTACCAGTGATGTATTGTCTGATACAGTGACACAGTGAGCACTAGACTTGCAAAGTACTGTCTGGTACAGTGACACAGTGAGTACTAGTGATGTATTGTCTGATACAGTAACACAGTGAGCACTAGACTTGTGGTGTATTGTCTGATACAGTGACACAGTGAGCAATAGACTTGTGGTGTATTGTCTGATACAGTGACACAGTGTGTACTAGACTTGTGGAGTATTGTCTGATACAGTGACACAGTGAGTACTAGACTTGTGGTGTATTGTCTGATACAGTGACACAGTGTGTACTAGACTTGTGGAGTATTGTCTGAAACAGTAACACAGTGAGTACTAGACTTGTGGAGTATTGTCTGATACAATGACACAGTGAGCACTAGACTTGTGGAGTATTGTCTGATACAGTGACACAGTGAGCACTAGACTTGTGGAGTATTGTCGGATACAGTGACACAGTGAGTACTAGACTTGTGGAGTATTGTCTGATACAGTGACACAGTGTGTTCTAATGATGTATTGTCTGATACAGTGACACAGTGTGCACTAGACTTGCAAAGTATTGTCTGGTACAGTGACACAGTGAGTACTAGTGATGTATTGTCTGATACAGTGACACAGTGAGCACTAGACTTGTGGTGTATTGTCTGATACAGTGACACAGTGTGTACTAGACTTGTGGAGTATTGTCTGATACAGTGACACAGTGAGCACTAGAAGTGTGGTGTATTGTCTGATACAGTGACACAGTGTGTACTAGACTTGTGGAGTATTGTCTGATACAGTGACACAGTGAGTACTAGACTTGTGGAGTATTGTCTGATACAGTGTGTGGCATGCAAAGAGTGCGCAACCTTTATTCGGCGCATGTACACACCCACATTTACAGGCTATCTCCCCCAACCAGCGAACCAGGTTGCTAAGAGTTGATGATGGGGCCCCGTCGTTCAACTAGTGACCAGGTTCTAGCCAATAAGAAGATGGTTTTGGCAATCGCAGAGGTTATGTGGGTATTGCTCTCCTGTCTGCCCTTGTCATTCCCATTCTAGAGCTGGTTAAAACACGGTCTGCTATCTTGTGGCTTCTATTTCTGCCTTGCTTACCGTGGAGTGCACTATACTTATCACTGTACATAGTGTACATATTGCTGTTCTAAATTGGTGAAGGATAATATAAGTCTAAACTTTTTCTGCTGTGTTTATTTTGCTCCCATTACACCCGGGATAACAGGCCATTTGGAATCCTGGGTTGTAATATGGGGGCCTGTCCGGAATCTGGAGCTGGACTTAGAGAAACGGTTGAGTTTATGGTGAAGCTCGTAGCAGGAACATTGTGCAGCTTGCTGTCTGGCATTGGTTTACAAATTTTGCGTGTCAGTTGCTTTATGATCATCCTTGCTATTGTGTGATCGTTCAACAGCTCGCTACTAGCTTGTTCGGTGTGCTCGCTTCGCTATGGTCAATCTTCTAGAACAGTGTAGCTGTCTGGCATTGCTTTACAAATTTTACGTGTCAGTTGTTACTAGCCTGTTCGGTGTGGAGAATTTTGCAGTCGGCTTTGCTTGTATGCATATTCTGCAATCGTACTGTGCATAGCGAATAACTTATGCCACCTAGATGAGTCAGACGTCTGGTGTCGGCATATACTTTGCATAACCTACCAAACTGTCCCTACAGCGTTGTTGGCAAATTGCTCGTTCCATTGGCATTACATACAAACGCACTCTCACAGCTGCGCAACTGCGTTCACTGATTGCTGACAAACTTATAGAAGAAGAGATGGCACATCAGACTCCTCCCTCTACGGGAGCTAGGGCAAAAACTCCTATGTTCTCGCAGGAGAAAGATGATACACCTACGGAGCAAAATGGTCAGTATAGTGCAGCTGAGTTGTCTCAAGGTGAATCAGCGTCGTTGGCACTTGAGCTGGCAAAAATCAATCTTGAGCAAACTAGGGAACAGAGAGCATTCACAAGGGAAGAATTTGATAGGGAAAGAGAAAGGAGGCAGTTTTCGCATTCTGTAAATGATTTTAGTTTACAAAAAGCAGTACAGCTTGTTCCCCGCTTCAATGAGGCCGAACCAGAACAATTTTTCGAAAGCTTCGAAAATCAGGCTCGAACCTTGAGGTGGCCGGAACAGCATTGGGCATCGTTGGTTCATACAGCATTATTGGGTAAGGCACAAGAATTCACGTCAGTATTAAATGACGTTGAATTTTCTGATTATCAAGTAGTGAAGACCACAGTGTTTGGAACATATACGTGTATCCCAGCCAAATACTGCAAGCGTTTTAAATTGAGCAGGTGGCAGCTTGGTCAATCCCTAGTGGACTTTGTGAGACAGCAAACCAAAGCTTTTGCCAGCTGGTATAAAGCAAGTGGTGTCTCTACCTTTGAGGAGCTGGTGCAGCTTATTCTGATTGATAACCTGCTGGAGTCTGTGGGACCATAGGTTCGAGTCTTTCTGCAGGATCGTGACTTAACCACTGCATTGGAGGCAGCCAGGTTGGCTGATACCTTCGAAACTAACCGCTCCTTGTCCGAGCGGTCCCGTCTCTCTTTTCAACAGCCGGAGGGAGAACGTCTACATCAGCCAACTAAGTCACCTGGTGAGCCACGCTTCTCAACATATGGTCCACCTGCGGAGAGGCAAACTACTCATGGTGCATCTCGACAACAGTATCCAGAGAGACACCAGCCAGAACGACACCATTTGCAACGTCAACAGGGAGTAAAGGGCATGCCTGTTGTCTGCTTCCTCTGCAACAAAGTAGGTTACATCAGTCCCAACTGCCCCCATAAACCCCAACCCATTGGGAAAATCTTTAATATCCCTAGTAACATGTCCCCTAGAGAAGTAGAAAAAGGTATGGCCCCTTATTATTGCAAGAGTCTTATTTCCCTTCAGGAAAACTCAGAAACAATTAAAGTAAAGACCTTTAGAGATACTGGAGCATATTGCTCACTTGTAAGAGAAGGAATATTACCCCTTTCAGAGAATACTTCTTTGAATTCCTCTGTTTTATTGGAAGCATTTGGAGGAGCTATATATTCTGTTCCTTTGCATAAAATTTATGTACAGTGCAAATATTACACTGGGTACTTGACTGTAGGTGTCTCAAAAGGATTCCCCATGAAAGATGCCATGTTATTACTGGGTAATAACATTACTACTGTTAGTTCGTGTCCTGAACCTATAATGATTAATTCTTCTCCGGTGTTGGCCATAACTCGGGCAACATCCCAAGGGTTGTCTGGAGAGAATGTTGACCTATCCTTGGACGACTCCGATCTCGGAATAGCCACGTTGTTTTATGAGGCACACCGGCCGAAGCCTCGTAAATCAAGTGAAAAGACCCCGATCAAGCCTTCCTATTCCCAGGTTGCAGGATTGCCAGATGTCTCTGTTTCCATGCCCGAGGGACTGTCCTTCCGGGAGGAACAACGAAAGGACCCTTCTTTAAAATTCGCTTTTCAGGCAGCCATGGGTAAATCCTCTTTGGGTCATCCGGTCAAGTATGAAGTTAAAAACGATTATTTGACCTGCACTGAGACTGGTAAGGAGATAGAGGGCCGGCAATTGTTTAACAGGTTAGTAGTTCCAACAAAGTATAGACCTCAAATATTAAATATAACTCATAATACGTCATTAGGAGGTCACTTAGGAATTACAAAAACCTTGCATAGAATCACAAAAGAATTTTATTGGCCAAAATTAAAGAAAGATGTGGAGAATCATATTAGGTGTTGCCGAGAATGTCAGCAAGTTGGGAAACCTGGACATTCCATTAAACCTGCACCTCTCCAACCTATACCTGCTGATGGAGAACCTTTTGCAGATTTAATTATAGACAGTGTAGGTCCACTACCTAGGTCAGTCTGGAAATCAGTACTTATTTACGATTATGGATAAAGTAACCAGATACCCTGAAGCAATTCCCATGCGTAGTATTAATACTGAAGCTATTCTCAAAGCTTAAACAAAATTCATTTCTTATTTTGGCATTCCTAAAACTATTCAAAGTGATCAAGGTACTAACTTTACTGCCAAAGCATTTAGGGAAGTATTAACTAGGTTAGGGATAATCCACAACTTATCCACTGCCTATCATCCTCAGTCCCAAGGCGCCTTGGAAAGATTCCATCAGACATTAAAAACAATGATGAGAACTTTTTGCATGCACTTTCCTACAGACTGGGATGAATCACTACTTTTGTTGCTGCTCTCAGTACGAGAGACAGTGCAAGAGTCTACGGGGTATAGTCCGTTTGAGCTGATCTTTGAGCACAATGTACGAGGTCCTCTTCGGGTGCTCAAAGAAGGATGGATGGGAGAAGACGTTAGCTCAACACTCTACAACCCGTCTTCAAGGTTGCAGGTGGCACGTCAGTTGGCCAAGGCTAACCTAAAGACAGCTCAAAGTAAGATGAAACAGAGGTATGACAGAAGTGCACAATTCCGCTCCTTCCATCCAGGAGACAAGGTGTTGGTGCAGGAACCTATACCTTGCCACACCTTGAAAGCTAGATTTACGGGACCTATGCAGATTGTAAGTAGATTATCTGATGTAAATTATGTGGTAGCTCCCATTGATAAGACCTCAAAAACTAAAACTTACCACATTAATCAATTAAAGTACTTTCATACACCATATAAAGTCCCAGTAATGACTCTGTCCTCTACCTCTGAGGACGACTCTGACTCTTTGCACTCTATCTCTGAAATTAATATTAAACTTTCAAATTCTGTCCTCCTCAAGGATCCTAGCCCTTTAATGGAGGGATTATCTGAAATGCAAGCAACAAATTTAACGGAGCTTCTACAGTCATATCCTAATATTTTTTCGGATGTGCCGAAAAAATGTACGTTAGGTTATCATGATGTAGATGTGGGAAACTCTAAACCAATTAAACTCTCCCCTACAGAGCTAATCCTGAAAAGCAAAGGCTACTTCAGCAGGAAGTAGAATTTTTGTTAAAGCATGGTTTAGTGGAGGAGTCATCTAGTCCATGGGCTTCACCGTGCATCCTTGTGAAGAAGGCTGATGGAGGGTTTCGTATGTATACAGACTACCGTAAAGTGAACGAGGTCACAATTACAGATGCTTACCCTCTTCCTCGTCTGGATGACGTAATTGACTTTGTGGGTAAGGCTACTTTTGTGTCCAAGTTAGATCTCCTTAAAGGCTACTATCAGGTACCTTTGACAGATAAGGCGAAGGAAATCTCTGCCTTCGTAATTCCAGGAGGTCATTATCAATACACAGTTACCCCCTTCGGAATGAAAAATTCCCCCTCTTCATTCCAGAAACTTATCCATCAGGCTATTAACGGACTTGAAGGCACGGCAGCGTACCTAGATGATATTGTTGTGGTGTCTGATACTTGGGATCAACACCTACTTAGACTTGAGGCTCTTTTTGAGACCTTTAATTAAGAGTTCCCATTTAACAGTTAATTTATCTAAATCTTCCTTTGGCCAGGCCACTGTCACTTTTCTAGGCCATGAAGTAGGTAGTGGTAAAGTTGCACCTAAACTTGCTAAAGTTCTTTCTATTTTATCCAGTTCCTCATGATAGGAAATCTCTTCAACGTTTCCTAGGCATGATAGGATTTTACAGAAGATTCTGTAAGAACTTCTCAGATATTGTAGCCGCTCTTACCTCTCTTACCAGTCACAAAGTTCCCTTTAATTGGACCTCAGACTGTAACACTGCTTTTAATAAAGCAAAAAGATTATTGTGTACTGCACCCATTCTCTTGTCTCCAGTCTTCTCCAAACCTTTTTCATTACAGGTTGATGCTTGTGAGTCTGGGGTTGGGGCAGTACTATTACAAATCGGGAACAAGGAGTTGCAGCCTGTAGCATACTTTTCAGCCAAGTTCCAGCCACATCAGAGGGCTTACTCTACCATTGAAAAAGAAGCCATCGCGCTGGTACTGGCTTTGGAGCATTTCGATGTTTATGTGGGCCAGACATCGCAGGTGGTCACAAGGCTTATGCGCTGGACGCTAAGGCTGCAGCCCTATAATATTTCCATTAAATATATTGCCGGCAAAGAAAATATGTTGGCAGACTCTTTATCTAGAGTATAATATTTTATTTAGGTTAGGATGTTATTTGTGGTAACCCCTTTTCACGCTCTTTTTTTTTTTATCCCCTGGTGTGGGTTTTTTTTTTTTAGTGAGGGGCTGCGGGCTACCGTCCGCCTGTATCTTGGACCTATGCTAGCCTGTCTAACTGCTGTCTCACTCTAAGTTTAGGGTTTGGCTTTTGGTCACGAGAAAAACTGAGCTCTATCTAAGAGTTGGATGGTGGAGAGTAAAGGCGGTCCCATTATTTTGTGCCATGGCGGCACGGTTACCACTGGGAGGTGGCAGCCTAATCCTGAGCCTTCTCGGGGTGTGGGTGTGGCATGCAAAGAGTACGTAACCTTTATTCGGCGCATGTACACACCCTCATTTACAGGCTATCTCCCCCAACCAGCGAACCAGGTTGCTAAGAGTTGATGATGGGGCCCCGTCGTTCAACTAGTGACCAGGTTCTAGCCAATAAGAAGATGGTTTTGGCAATCGCAGAGGTTATGTGCGTACCGCTCTCCTGTCTGCCCTTGTCATTCCCATTCTAGAGCTGGTTGAAGCACGGTCTCCTATCTTGTGGCTTCTATTTCTGCCTTGCTTACCGTGGAGTGCGCTATACTTATCACTGTACATAGTGTACATATTGCTGTTCTAAATTGGTGAAGGATAATATAAGTCTAAACTTTTTCTGCTGTGTTTATTTTGCTCCCATTACACCCGGGATAACAGGCCATTTGGAATCCTGGGTTGTAATACAGTGACACAGTGAGCACTAGACTTGTGGTGTATTGTCTGATACAGTGACAGAGTGAGCACTAGACTTGTGGAGTATTGTCTGATACAGTGACACAGTGAGTACTAGACTTGTGGAGTATTGTCTGGTACAGTGACACAGTGAGTACTAGACTTGTGGTGTATTGTCTGATACAGTGACACAGTGTGTACTAGACTTGTGGAGTATTGTCTGATACAGTGACACAGTGAGTACTAGACTTGTGGAGTATTGTCTGATACAGTGACACAGTGAGTACTAGACTTGTGGAGTATTGTCTGATACAGTGACACAGTGAGTAATAGACTTGAGGTGCATTGTCTGATACAGTGACACAGTGTGTACTAGTGATGTATTGTCTGATACAGTGACACAGTGAGTACTAGACTTGTGGAGTATTGTCTGATACAGTGACACAGTGAGTACTAGATTTGTGGAGTATTGTCTGATACAGTGACACAGTGAGTACTAGACTTGTGGTGTATTGTCTGATACAGTGACACAGTTAGTACTAGACTTGTGGAGTATTGTCTGATACAGTGACACAGTGAGTACTAGACTTGTGGTGAATTGTCTGATACAGTGACACAGTGAGTACTAGACTTGTGGAGTATTGTCTGATACAGTGACACAGTGAGCACTAGACTTGTGGCGTATTGTCTGATACAGTGACACAGTGAGTACTAGACTTGTGGAGTATTGCCTGATACAGTGACACAGTGAGTACTAGACTTGTGGTGTATTGTCTGATACAGTGACACAGTGAGTACTAGACTTGTGGAGTATTGTCTGATACAGTGACACAGTGTGTACTAAACTTGTGGAGTATTGTCTTATACAGTGACACAGTGAGCACTAGACTTGTGGTGTATTGTCTGATACAGTGACACAGTGAGTACTAGACTTGTGGAGTATTGTCTGGTACAGTGACATAGTGTGTACTAGACTTGTGGAGTATTGTCTGATACAGTGACACAGTGAGCACTAGACTTGTGGTGTATTGTCTGATACAGTGACACAGTGTGTACTAAACTTGTGGAGTATTGTCTGGTACAGTGACATAGTGTGTACTAGACTTGTGGAGTATTGTCTGATACAGTGACACAGTGAGTACTAGTGATGTACTGTCTGTTACAGTGACACAGTGTGTTCTAGTGATGTATTGTCTGGTACAGTGACACAGTTGGTTCTAGTGAAGTATTGTCTGTTACAGTGACACAGTGTGTTCTATTGATGCATTCTCTGGTACAGTGACACAGTGTGTACTAGTGATGTATTGTCTGGTACAGTGACACAGTGTGTACTAGTGATGTATTGTCTGGTACACTGATACAGAGTACTAGTGATGTATTACCTGGAGTTTACCTGGAGAGAGTCCCGGGGGTCAACGCCCCCGCGGCCCGGTCTGTGACCAGGCCTCCTGGTGGATCAGAGCCTGATCAACCAGGCTGTTGCTGCTAGCTGCACGCAAACCAACGTACGAGCCACAGCCCGGCTGATCAGGAATCGACTTTAGGTGCTTGTCCATTGCCAGCTTGAAGACTGCCAGGGGTCTGTTGGTAATCCCCCTTATGTATGCTGGGAGGCAGTTGAACAGTCTCGGGCCCCTGACACTTATTGTATGGTCTCTTAACGTGCTAGTGACACCCCTGCTTTTCATTGGGGGGATGTTGCATAGTCTGCCAAGTCTTTTGCTTTCGTAGTGAGTGATTTTCGTGTGCAAGTTCGGTACTAGTCCCTCTAGGATTTTCCAGGTGTATATAATCATGTATCTCTCCCTCCTGCGTTCCAGGGAATACAGGTTCAGGAACCTCAAGCGCTCCCAGTAATTGAGGTGTTTTATCTCCGTTATGCGCGCTGTGAAGGTTCTCTGTACATTTTCTAGGTCAGCAATTTCACCTGCCTTGAAAGGTGCTGTTAGTGTGAAGCAATATTCCAGCCTAGATAGAACAAGTGACCTGAAGAGTGTCATCATGGGCTTGGCCTCCCTAGTTTTGAAGGTTCTCATTATCCATCCTGTCATTTTTCTAGCAGATGCGATTGATACAATGTTATGGTCCTTGAAGGTGAGATCCTCCGCCATGATCACTCCCAGGTCTTTGACGTTGGTGTTTCGCTCTATTTTGTTCCCAGAATTTGTTTTGTACTCTGATGAAGATTTAATTTCCTCGTGTTTACCATATCTGAGTAATTGAAATTTCTCATCGTTGAACTTTATATTGTTTTCTGCAGCCCACTGAAAGATTCGGTTGATGTCCGCCTGGAGCCTTGCAGTGTCTGCAATGGAAGACACTGTCATGCAGATTCGGGTGTCATCTGCAAAGGAAGACACGGTGCTGTGGCTGACATCCTTGTCTATGTCGGATATGAGGATGAGGAACAAGATGGGAGCGAGTACTGTGCCTTGTGGAACAGAGCTTTTCACCGTAGCTGCCTCGGACTTTACTCTGTTGACGACTACTCTCTGTGTTCTGTTAGTGAGGAAATTATAGATCCATCGACCGACTTTTCCTGTTATTCCTTTAGCACGCATTTTGTGCGCTATTACGCCATGGTCACACTTGTCGAAGGCTTTTGCAAAGTCTGTATATATTACATCTGCATTCTTTTTATCTTCTAGTGCATTTAGGACCTTGTCGTAGTGATCCAATATTTGAGACAGACAGGAGCGACCTGTTCTAAACCCATGTTGCCCTGGGTTGTGTAACTGATGGGTTTCTAGATGGGTGGTGATCTTGCTTCTTAGGACCCTTTCAAAGATTTTTATGATATGGGATGTTAGTGCTATTGGTCTGTAGTTCTTTGCTGTTGCTTTACTGCCCCCTTTGTGGAGTGGGGCTATGTCTGTTGTTTTTAGTAACTGTGGGACGACCCCCGTGTCCATGCTCCCTCTCCATAGGATGGAAAAGGCTCGTGATAGGGGCTTCTTGCAGTTCTTGATGAACACAGAGTTCCATGAGTCTGGCCCTGGGGCAGAGTGCATGGGCATGTCATTTATCGCCTGTTCGAAGTCATTTGGCGTCAGGATAACATCGGATAGGCTTGTGTTAATCAAATTTTGTGGCTCTCTCATAAAAAATTCATTTTGATCTTCGACTCTCAGTCTGGTTAGCGGCTTGCTAAAAACTGAGTCATATTGGGACTTTAGTTACTTTATTACCTCTCCCAGTACTGTTACTTTATTTACTATCTCAGTACTGTTACTTTATTACCTATCCCAGAACTGTTACTTTATTTACTATCCCAGTACTGTTACTTTATTTTCTATCCCAGTACTGTTACTTTATTTTCTATCCCAGTACTGTTACTTTATTTTATTATTATTATTATTATTATTATTATTATTATTATTATTATTATTATTATTATTATCAAATATAGCGCTAAACTGACAAGGGTCATGCATCGCTACGGGTCAGATAATTGTTACAAACAAGGTGATATCTATTAAGTGTAGACGTCTACTGAGAATATTACAATATTTCCCATTCTAACATTCATACTGTAGACATCTCCAGAGAATACTACAATATCTGTCACTCTATCATTTAAAATTATAATCAATTTTAATAGTGCTTTGGGATTGCAACTGATAAGATACTAAGGAAATAAAAATTTAGAAGTTTATTAACAAATTTTTCCAGGTTTACAAAAACAAAGTACTTGACTTAGATATAAATTAGGATATAAGCTGCTACACATCAGTCATAGTAATATAGTACTGAAGGCACAATTTATCTCCGAATGACTCTTAAGTACCGTCTGGTAGCTTATCAATTATAACAATACCAGTATATACAAGCGTGTGTGACTCTTAAGTACCGTCTGGTACCTTATCAATTATAACAATACCAGTATATACAAGCGTGTGTGACTCTTAAGTACCGTCTGGTACCTTATCATCAGTTGTAACAATACTAGTATATACAAGCGTGTGTGTGAGAATGTGTGTATGTGCTAAAAGTTGTTCGTTATGTCTCAACAAGACTCGACTCGACTTAGACTTAAACAGTGACTGACTAAATGTCCTCAAATAATCATTGTTCTTGATCAACAAGGCAGTCAAAACAGTTTGCTTGAACAATATGACGAACGATTCGCCGAACAACAATAATGTAAGAAGCATCAGCACAGCGTCAGGAAGAAGACGAAATAACGACCCTAACTGAGGACCATCAGCAGAGTGTCCATAAAAGTCATAAAACTCCCTTAATATCTAAATCCCCGACTACGACGATGCATAGATGCCAAACAACATAGATGCCAAACAACATAGATGCCATAAACATAGGTCAGAAGCTGTAGCTTGGGACTTGGATTGACTTAGTCTTAGAGTGTCAGTACGACACAACCTCAGCAAAAATTACTAAGTCTGAACTATACTCTGTGTACAGAGTTACACAGAGTTACAAGAAGTATGTTTCGACTCACCAGCGAAATCATACTCTACCAAACAGAGTCTAAATAACGAACAAACAGCCAGAAACGAGAGAGATCTCCTGAGAGATAGAGAGAGAAGTGCTGGTCAAGCAATGACCAGCTGTGGAGACAGTGATCAAGGGACGACCGTCTCCAAACTCAGGTGTGATCACGTGATTCTCCCGTAGTGCTCCAGAGAAGCTGGCAGGTAAACATGCGAGGTGATAGCTAAGCAGTTTGCTAATGCAGACAGCCAACCATAACTCTTAAACAGTGAGCACAGTGAAGTGTAACTGTTACATCGTACACCTAATGATTTAGCTAAGTCAAACAATAATAAAAATAAAGATATTTTCATTTTAGTTATTAATGAAAATATGAGCTACATAAAATTATATGAGAGACAATACACATCGAATGTATATTATATACAGTGGGGGCCATTCAGGGACACAATATGGGTTATAAACAGCTAAGTTGAGAGGGGGCAGTAAAGCAACAGCAAAGAACTGCAGACCGATAGCACTAACATCCCACATCATAAAAATCTTTGAAAGGGCCCTAAGAAGCAAGATCACCACCCATCTAGAAACCCATCAGTTACACAACCCAGGGCAACATGGGTTTAGAACAGGTCGCTCCTGTCTGTCTCAACTATTGGATCACTACGACAAGGTCCTAAATGCACTAGAAGACAAAAAGAATGCAGATGTAATATATACAGACTTTGCAAAAGCCTTTGACAAGTGTGACCATGGCGTAATAGCGCACAAAATGTGTGATAAAGGAATAACAGGAAAAGTCGGTCGATGGATCTATAATTTCCTCACTAACAGAACACAGAGAGTAGTTGTCAACAGAGTAAAGTCCGAGGCAGCTACGGTGAAAAGCTCAGTTCCACAAGGCACAGTACTAGGTCCCATCTTGTTTCTCATCCTCATATCCAACATAGACAAGGATGTCAGCCACAGCACCGTGTCTTCCTTTGCAGATGACACCCGAATCTGCATGACAGTGTCTTCCATTGCAGACACTGCAAGGCTCCAGGCGGACATCAACCAAATCTTTCAGTGGGCTGCAGAAAACAATATGAAGTTCAACGATGAGAAATTTCAATTACTCAGATATGGTAAACACGAGGAAATTAAATCTTAATCAGAGTACAAAACAAATTCAGGCCACAAAATAGAGCGAAACACCAATGTCAAAGACCTGGGAGTGATCATGTCGGAGGATCTCACCTTCAAGGACCATAACATTGTATCAATCGCATCTGCTAGAAAAATGACAGGATGGATAATGAGAACCTTCAAAACTAGGGAGGCCAAGCCCATGATGACACTCTTCAGGTCACTTGTTCTATCTAGGCTGGAATATTGCTGCACACTAACAGCACCTTTCAAGGCAGGTGAAATTGCTGACCTAGAAAATGTACAGAGAACCTTCACGGCGCGCATAACGGAGATAAAACACCTCAATTACTGGGAGCACTTGAGGTTCCTAAACCTGTATTCCCTGGAACGCAGGCGGGAGAGATACATGATAATATACACCTGGAAAATCCTAGAGGGACTAGTACCGAACTTGCACACGAAAATCACTCACTACAAAAGCAAAAGACTTGGCAGACGATGCACCATCCCCCCAATGAAAAGCAGGGGTGTCAATAGCACGTTAAGAGACCATACAATAAGTGTCAGGGGCCCGAGACTGTTCAACTACCTCCCAACAGACTCCTGGCAGTCTTCAAGCTGGCACTGGACAAGCACCTAAAGTCGGTTCCTCACCAGCCGGGCTGTGGCTCGTACGTTGGTTTGCGTGCAGCCAGCAGCAACAGCCTGGTTGATCAGGCTCTGATCCACCAGGAGGCCTGGTCACAGACCGGGCCGCGATGTCAGCATAGTTGCTGATCCCTGTATTCTCTGTATTATATAACAGCATATTAGTATCATCCATGTGCTTTAGATACAAGATCCCTTGTAGGCCTGTGGCTTTGTGTGATGTCACGGGATGCAGATGTGTAGGCTCATACCTCTGCCCCGGCCTCACTCGGCGGCAGACCATTCAGCGGACAGGCAAGGCAGCTGGGCTCCATCCCTCATCTCAGTCTGACAATATATAGTTACCATCCTACAAGTGTGTCTACCTTCAACCTACGATATCTCCATTAAAGAACCCTTTACGATAAATGGTGGCAGCGGTGGGATTGTAATTCTGACGATTACAGCGATTTCTGGAGATAAATTGTCGACCAGCAAGATGGCCATTTCATGTCACCAGTAGGCCTACCGAGGTTCACCCCAGCCAGGTACCTCAAGCCAGCTACTCTACCAGCTTCTACATTATTCACTGGTCAGTCTCTTTGTATTAGTGTTTTCTGCTTATTTGCATCACTCCCGAGGGGTTGACCCGAGTTTGCAAAATAAGCCAGCTTCCAGTCTGTGGTGGGGGAGTCAGAGCAACCGAGCCCAGTCGAGCCTAGTCTACTCCATCCAATTCCTTGGCCTGCCAATCCAGCTTCCACCCCTGCTGTGCTCATCGTGTGAAGTTATCAAGCTATTCTGTGTGAAGGGTTAAGATAAGCCAGCTAGCAACTAACCCAGGTGTCTTACCCCAGTACTCAAGCAAGCCACGTGAGTAGTCTTCATCGCTTGTGATTCAAGCTCCAAGCATTCTGAGTGCTCTTTTTCATCCTTGTGGTGTTGTAGTATTTCGTGGGTTTATTTTAAGCCAGCCGGCTTAGAATTATCTTCGCGGCAGTGTGGGTGTTCTCAGTGAGGCTTACGACGTTCAACTCATAAGCCCAGCCACTCACGATCACGTGTGTCTCACCATTGCCGGTCTCAGATCTGTTAACCCATAAACCCAACTACAGTCAGCCATTACACACTCAACTACTTCATCAGTGTTTTGGTGCACTGCTAAGGGTTGTAGCACCATATTTTAAGGACCACATAGGGGGTCAAGAGCTAGAGTGTGTTTGCGCCATCTTTAAAGCCTCCTGTGTGTGTTTATCGCCGATTTAAGCGCAATTCTACGATCATCTGTGCAGAGGACAGCAGCAAGATGATATAAACAATCCATCAATCTCATTCTCCAAGTGTTACAGTGATAATATTTTTTTTTTAGAGACATTTGCGAGTGTTGAGACATTTCTTTTGTGTTCCTAGTGATTTTTCTCTTAGTGACATTCAGTGACTCTTGATCAGACTCAGTGTTTATCATGTACTGATTGCATTAATTTCTTTTAATCTCCTTAACTCAGTGTTAATTTTCATGCATTATCTTATATCTGTTGTGTTGTGTATCTTTTTATACACTTGAAGTAAGTACTTAGTTTTTCCTTTGTTGTGTGTGCAACATATGAGCAGTATAGAACTTGTGTTACACTTCAGAATCACCTTGTGTTCTCAGTATTCCAGTGAAGTATTTCAGTAAATTTTTCACCTCATATTCTGCATCACAACTCAGTGTTGTCTGTTATTTTTTTTTTCTTCCCAGCATTTGTGTATTTTTATTTTGTTCCCTGTGTGTTGAACATTCTTGTGTTCATATTCTTTCATTTAGCCAGTGTCTAATTTGTCTTATTTCCACAGACAATAGTGCCATTTTTAAAGTCCAAGCAAGAAATAATTTTTTACAAAATTTTTCACACATCAAGTTTCATTGCAAGAAAATTCTAGTACTGTGTTTATATTGATGTGTTGTGTTCTGCATCACTGTAAGTGTTCAAATTTTGTTTTGTTATGTGATTTTAGCACCTATTATTTTTCATGTTTTATTGAACAAATTCACTCTTAGTGCAATTTTTAAGTTCTTCTTTTAAAGTAAATTGTTCTTTGCTTGTTAAGTGTTGTTTAAGTTGCAGTTAAGAGTTAAAGTGTTCATTCCTTGATATATTTCTTTTCTTGTGTGTTATAATTTTTATTATTGCACATTGACTCATTTTGCAATAATTCTTGTGCAAATATTGTGTTGCTATTAAAGTTTTTCTTGCAGAAAATTTTATGCAGTGTTGTGCAATACTTGTTGATTAGCAATTGTTAATTTGATATATTGCTACAGTTTATTACAGTGCAGTTTCTTATGCTCTGTTCTGTGCATAGTATTTTATTCTGTCTGTGTCATTTTATTTTTATTTCAGTGAATTGTGTGTCTGTTTTAATTTTTGCACAAGTTTATTGAGTCCATTTTATCATTTTATTGTGTATTTTCCTGTTGCATTGAAAGTAAAGACAACTCACTGTGCCATCCTTTCAATTTAAAGTAAAAGTTGAGTAAATTAGATTTGAGCAAAGTACAAGTTCTCTTGATTTTCAGTGTTTGTTAAGTTGCATATTCTTCTTGTGTGAGTTCTTTGCTTATTGTGTAACTTGTCAATTTTTAATTACTTATGCAGAATAGTTAAGCATTTTCTTCCATTTAAGTTCACTGTGTTGTGTGTTCCTCAGTTATCATTTTCTTTTGTTCTCTAAATTCTTGTTTTACATTTTGCAAACATGTCTCAAGTTTTCTCAAGCGATGCCTCAGCACATGCTGCTAGTACAACCATTAATTTGTCAGCCCAAAATTCGAGTAACTCCTTATCAAACGATAAACATACTCAGACTTCTAGCCTGCGCAATTTCAGTCGTGATCCGTATGATGCTATGCCATTGTTCAATGGTGACCCAGACAACCTTGAAGGTTGGTTTACCGCAGTTAGAGCCAGAGCTGATGCTTCAGTTGATGGTCCCCCATCTGAGAGTCTTTAAATAAGTATCGGAAAGGAGAGTCTAGCCCGTTCTCCAGCAGCCTCAAATGTATTTAAATTAATTCGTATGAAGGACTTCCAAGATCTAACCAGGTGGCAAGATTATGAACAGTTAATTCGAAATTATCTTGAACCGGTGCGAGAAACCGATCCGTTCGTTGTTCTCAAAGAATTAGTTTGCACAGCTCCGAGACCAGAAGAGTCATTAGAGGAGTTTGCTCTCCGTCTTAATAACCTAATGTCCTCATTTGTTAAAGCAGGCCAAAATTCAAGATATCTTAACGATAGTGATAAACCAGCCCTTGATGGGTTTGCCAAATTAGCTGCATTTGGAGTCATTAAACAACTAATGCCACCGACATCTAAGTATGTGTACAATTCAAGTCCGCTAGATGCTACTATGGGACTGCTTAAAGCTCTAATCCATGTACGAAATTTGTGTCCCGAGGGATCCTTCCCTTATCGTAGGTCTATGCCAAACACCTTGTCCAATCCTGTACCTCCTTTAGTTTGTGCTACTACCAAACCTCCCAACCGCAATCACTCGCGCCCATCATCCAAAGCAAGTGTTAAGAGCCATCATTTCCGTAGCACCCATAGTACGTACAGTAACCACAGTCAAAGAATTTGCTACAATTGTGGTTTCCGTGGCCATATCGCTAGTAATTGTTATGACAGTCACCCTAAGAAGCGTCGTACTGATGATGAGTACCAGTCAGATCTTCCCTACTGTACTCATCATAGAATTCATGGACATGACACATCTGAGTGCAATGCTCTCTACAATATGCAGTACTCTAGATCTTTCCGTGGCCGTTCCAACCGCAGAGCCAGGAGAGGAAACAGACGTCGTGGTTCACAATCTAATCAGAACCAGGCTCATTCTTCCAATTCGGGGGAATTAGAGCGCCCCAGTCAAACCGCCCAATGGTGATGGTAGGTGATAATGAGTACACCATCCCCGTTCACAATTCCTTTGAAGCCTTAAGCAGTCTCGAGAATGACAATCCTGCTGATAATGCTGCTTCACGCGTCTCTGACGTAGAGGAATTTGGGGATGAAGTAGAAAATGCTTTCTCCGATGACAACTCACCTTCCTGTTTGCATATAACTCCTAATGCAACGATTGGTCCATTAGTACAAGCTTCTGTCCATAATGCGCCCGTTCATGTGTTCATGGACTCTGGTGCGCAAGTTAATATCATTAGGTCTAGCTTGTTTAAAGAGAAGCGGTTACGACGTATCATCCTCGTTGAACCAACTACTGTAACCTCCCTTAGTGGAGTAGCTGGTTCTCTTCTGCGAGTCCGAGGTCAGACTTCACTCACCTTTACTATCCAAGGCAGAGACTTTACTGCTGCTTTTCTTGTTGTCGACCAGATTACTTTCCCTGGTGACCTTCTGGGATTTGCTTCCATGCGAGACTTACGCATTGTGCTCGACCCTTATCGATGGCATGCCCAAATAGACGACTTAATCGTTCCATTCTGGGGTTACCAGCTTGGATCAGAAATCTGTCATACTGCTGCAGAGTATGATGTACGCATTAAGTCCTTACAAGCCAATGCATTCTCCAGTAGCGTACCCAAGCGGTCAGGCACTGGTAATTCTGTCACTCCCATCAGTGTTCCACCTATACCTTCAGACTTGCAGGATAGTGTTCCATTGCCTCAAGTGTCCGAGGACACTCAGACAGCCTTGAGTGCACAGCCTATCCCTGCAATGACTGCTAGTTCGAGTAGTAGTTTCTCCACAGGGGATGCCTTGTCAGAAAATGATTACTTGAAACTAGTAATGCCATCTCTTGTTGATGTGACATGCTGTCTGCAGAAAGACGTCTCTGTTACAGCTAGTGTTCTCACTAGAGTGTCTGTTGTTGTTCCTAATGTTCCAGATGGTGATCCCATCCTAGTTGACAGTAATCAGTGCATTGTAAGAAGTTATTTCTCGAGTAACTTTCACATGTTAACATTTGTAAGTGTAGTTTCTTTATAGCTGATACCTCGTGTCACTGTGTGCGACTCAGATTGAATATCAGCATTGTTGACCTGGAGTTTACCTGGAGAGAGTTCCGGGGGTCAACGCCCCCGCGGCCCGGTCTGAGACCAGGCCTCCTGGTGGATCACAGCCTGATCAACCAGGCTGTTGCTGCTGGCTGCACGCAAACCAACATACGAGCTACAGCCCGGCTGATCCGGAACTGACTTTAGGTGCTTGTCCAGTGCCAGCTTGAAGACTGCCAGGGGTCTGTTGGTAATCCCCCTTATGTGTGCTGGGAGGCAGTTGAACAGTCTCGGGCCCCTGACACTTATTGTATGGTCTCTTAACGTGCTAGTGACACCCCTGCTTTTCATTGGGGGGATGGTGCATCGTCTGCCAAGTCTTTTGCTTTCGTAATGAGTGATTTTCGTGTGCAAGTTCGGTACTAGTCCCTCTAGGATTTTCCAGGTGTATATAATCATGTATCTCTCCCTCCTGCGTTCCAGGGAATACAGGTTTAGGAACCTCAAGCGCTCCCAATAATTGAGGTGTTTTATCTCCGTTATGCGTGCCGTGAAAGTTCTCTGTACATTTTCTAGGTCTGCAATTTCACCTGCCTTGAAAGGTGCTGTTAGTGTGCAGCAATATTCCAGCCTAGATAGAACAAGTGACCTGAAGAGTGTCATCATGGGCTTGGCCTCCCTAGTTTTGAAGGTTCTCATTATCCATCCTGTCATTTTTCTAGCAGATGCGATTGATACAATGTTATGGTCCTTGAAGGTGAGATCCTCCGACATGATCACTCCCAGGTCTTTGACGTTGGTGTTTCGCTCTATTTTGTGGCCAGAATTTGTTTTGTACTCTGATGACGATTTAATTTCCTCATGTTTACCATATCTGAGTAATTGAAATTTCTCATCGTTGAACTTCATATTGTTTTCTGCAGCCCACTGAAAGATTTGGTTGATGTCTGCCTGGAGCTTTGCAGTGTCTGCAATGGAAGACACTGTCATGCAGATTCGGGTGTCATCTGCAAAGGAAGACACGGTGCTGTGGCTGACATCCTTGTCTATGTCGGATATAAGGATGAGGAACAAGATGGGAGCGAGTACTGTGCCTTGTGGAACAGAGCTTTTCACCGTAGCTGCCTCGGACTTTACTCTGTTGACGACTACTCTCTGTGTTCTGTTAGTGAGGAAATTATAGATCCATCGACCGACTTTTCCTGTTATTCCTTTAGCACGCATTTTGTGCGCTATTACGCCATGGTCACACTTGTCGAAGGCTTTTGCAAAGTCTGTATATATTACATCTGCATTCTTTTTGTCTTCTAGTGCATTTAGGACCTTGTCGTAGTGGTCCAATAGTTGAGACAGACAGGAGCGACCTGTTCTAAACCCATGTTGCCCTGGGTTGTGTAACTGATGGGTTTCTAGATGCGTGGTGATCTTGCTTCTTAGGACCCTTTCAAAGATTTTTATGATATGGGATGTTAGTGCTATTGGTCTGTAGTTCTTTGCTGTTGCTTTACTGCCCCCTTTGTGGAGTGGGGCTATGTCTGTTGTTTTTAGTAACTGTGGGACGACCCCCGTGTCCATGCTCCCTCTCCATAGGATGGAAAAGGCTCGTGATAGGGGCTTCTTGCAGTTCTTGATGAACACAGAGTTCCATGAGTCTGGCCCTGGGGCAGAGTGCATGGGCATGTCATTTATCGCCTGTTCGAAGTCATTTGGCGTCAGGATAACATCGGATAGGCTTGTGTTAATCAAATTTTGTGGCTCTCTCATAAAAAATTCATTTTGATCTTCGACTCTCAGTCTGGTTAGCGGCTTGCTAAAAACTGAGTCATATTGGGACTTGAGTAGCTCACTCATTTCCTTGCTGTCATCTGTGTAGGACCCATCTTGTTTAAGTAGGGGCCCAATACTGGACGTTGTTCTCGATTTTGATTTGGCATAGGAGAAGAAATACTTTGGGTTTCTTTCGATTTCATTTATGGCTTTTAGTTCTTCCCGCGATTCCTGACTCCTAAAGGATTCTTTTAGCTTAAGTTCGATGCTTGCTATTTCTCTGACCAGTGTCTCCCTGCGCATTTCAGATATATTGACCTCTTTTAGCCGCTCTGTTATTCTTTTCCGTCGCCTGTAAAGGGAGCGCCTGTCTCTTTCTATTTTACATCTACTCCTCCTTTTTCTTAGAGGAATAAGCCTTGTGCATACATCGAGTGCCACCGAGTTAATCTGTTCTAGGCATAAGTTTGGGTCTGTGTTGCTTAGTATATCTTCCCAGCTTATATCGGTTAGGACTTGGTTTACTTGGTCCCACTTTATGTTTTTGTTATTGAAGTTGAATTTGGTGAATGCTCCCTCGTGACTAGTCTCATTTTGTCGGTCTGGGGCTCCACGCATACATGTCTGAACCTCAATTATGTTGTGATCTGAGTATATTGTTTTTGATATGGTGACATTTCTTATCAGATCATCATTGTTAGTGAATATGAGGTCTAGTGTATTCTCCAGTCTAGTAGGCTCTATTATTTGCTGGTTTAAATTGAATTTTGTGCAGAGATTTAAAAGCTCGTGTGAGTGTGAGTTTTCATCAGAGCTGCCTCCTGGTGTTATTTCTGCAACAATATTATTTGCTATATTCCTCCATTTTAGGTGCCTTAAGTTGAAATCCCCCAGGAGCAAGATGTTGGGTGCAGGAGCTGGAAGATTTTCCAGACAGTGGTCAATTTTTAACAGCTGTTCCTGGAATTGCTGGGAAGTTGCATCCGGAGGCTTGTAGACTACCACAATGACTAGGTTTTGGTTCTCGACCTTTACTGCTAAAACTTCCACTACGTCATTTGAGGCATTAAGCAGTTCTGTGCAAACAAGTGACCGTGTTCATTTATTTTCTCCTGTGCTTGCAGTTTGAGATAGTAGATTCGTTCTCCCTTGCTCATATTGCATGTTAAAGCGTTAATTTTTTCAACCGGGGGGAGTCATCCACTCCACCGAGTTTGTTCATTCCTCCAGTAAGAAAGAACTGATACCTTTATTCCAGAACAAACAGCCTACTGGAAGGTTAGCCAGATGGACCTTGACTATCCAAGAGTTCAATCCCACTTTTGAACATTTACCTGGCAAGTCAAATGTAGTCGCAGATGCTTTATCGCGACACGTTAGTGTAGTTACTGCAGATCCTCCATTTACTGTCGAGGATGTCAAAAATGCCCAAAGAACCGATCCCTTGTGTTCTGGTGTGATTCGATTCCTGCTCCAGGAAGATCTTATTCTTACTGTGAAGCCACCAGCACCCATTAGTGACTTTGTAAGGAGCCAAGAATTACTGTATCGAATAGTTGAGTTGAGTACTCCTAGCAGACGAATTAGTAATTCCACAGTCACTAGTGATTGTAGTTGTATCTTTTGTAGATACTCGTTCAGACTGTCCTCAGTCAAGGCATGTGTTAGCCATTGCAGAGGAATTTGATCCTCCCAGAGATGATAACCATTCTGCATACGTAAACCTTACCCTCGCAGAATTGGGTTTAAGTGTAAACAGCCTGCATAATTAGATGTCCAAGATGAATGAAATTATCAACTGTGTGTTTTGTCATTAGTTGATCAGTTGTCAGAAATTTTCGTGTTCACGTTCCCTCCGTATTCTGAGAATTTGACAGTAATAGTCTGAGTGCACCGGATGCTTTTGCTGTTAATTTCACCTTGTATATATATATATTTATTCTGCCTCAGAATCCGTAGAGTGCTTGAATACAGATCGATCGATCAATTCCATCCATATTGTACAATGATTTGTTCTTATAGTTTGTAATGAATACGTTAACACCCATTACGTAAAATCCATTATGATACCATCCATTAGTTCTAAGTTATATATGAATTTGTTATTGTATAGAATCAGCCCAGATCCGCCTGCCTGTTCAGTCTATAGTATAGTAGTGTATGTCGGGACGACATACGTAACATGACTGAGCTGTCAGCATAGTTGCTGATCCCTGTATTCCCTGTATTATATAGCATAGCATATTAGTATCATCCATGTGCTTTAGATACGAGATCCCTTGTAGGCCTGTGGCTTTGTGTGACGTCACGGGATGCAGATGTGTAGGCTCATACCTCTGCCCCGGCCTCACTCGGCGGCAGACCATTCAGCGGACAGGCAAGGCAGCTGGGCTCCATCCCTCATCTCAGTCTGACAATATAGTTACCATCCTACAAGTGTGTCTACCTTCAACCTACGATATCTCCATTAAAGAACCCTTTACGATAGCGGGGGCGTTGACCCCCGGAACTCTCTCCAGGTAAACTCCAGGGGATCATAGGTGAGGGGAGAAAAGGGCTGCAAGGGATGCTAGGGGCTATGTGTCAAAGGTCATATAGTAAAGCAGTTTCTGAGAAAAAGTCAAAAAGTGATCATAAGTCAAAGGCAGGACCGTCTGCAAGAAGGTAAGAGCAGCAGGGCAGCGTCGTCGTTGTTGGAGGTAAATCCTGCGAGCTCGCTGGTAAACACGATAATCCACAAGAAAGTGAAGAACTGAAATAGGGACCAGACAAACCTCACAAAGAGGAATAGGGTGTCGTTCCATGAGATACCCATGGGTAAGGCGAGTATGTCTGATGCGGAGATGGGAGAGCATAGTTTCCCGAGTATGGCAACAAAGGTAAGAAGATGGCTACGAAGATGGGCAGAGATTAAGTAAGTAAGTAAGTAAGTAAAGTAAGTAAGTAAACTGGAAGATCAGGAGACATATATGTAATATGGAGAAGCACTATGAGGATGACATAAATGTTACCTTGCTCACACTCCAACAGCATGTCAAATCCTTAAAACCATTTGTTTCCACTTCCATCTATCATGCTCATGCATGTATGCTGAAAGGCCAAGCATTTCACATACTATACCTCCTTTACCCCCTTCAACCTTTCCTAGACCGACCCTTACCCTGCCTTCCCTCCACTATAGATTTATACACTCTCCAAGTCATTCAATTTCGTTCCAACCTCTCTGAATGTCCCGACTGCCTCAACAATCATTCCTCAGCAATGTGGATACTTTTAGTACCCTCACACTTCCTCTTAATGATCAACCTATTGATTATCTGCTTTATATTCACACCATACATTGCCCTTGGACACGAAATCTGCACTGCCTCCAGTCTTCTCCGTGTTGCACTATTCACAACCCATGCTTCACACCCATATAAGAGCATTTTAATATAACTATGCTCTCATACATTCCCCCTCTTTAATTCAATGGATAATGTTTATTGTCTCGACAGACTCGTAAGTGCACCACTCACCTTTTCCCCTCATCAATTCTATGATTCACCTCATCCTTCATAGATTCATCCGCTGACACGTCCACTGGAGTTTTACCTGGAGTTTACCTGGAGAGAGTTTCGGGGGTCAACGCCCCCGCGGCCCGGTCTGTGACCAGGCCTCCTGGTGGATCAGCGCCTGATCAACCAGGCTGTTGCTGCTGGCTGCACGCAAACCAACGTACGAGCCGCAGCCCGGCTGATCAGGAACTGACTTTAGGTGCTTGTCCAGTGCCAGCTTGAAGACTAGTCCCTCTAGGATTTTCCAGGTGTATATAATCATGTATCTCTCCCTCCTGCATTCCAGGGAATACAGGTTTAGGAACCTCAAGCGCTCCCAGTAATTGAGGTGTTTTATCTCCGTTATGCGCGCCGTGAAAGTTCTCTGTACATTTTCTAGGTCGGCAATTTCACCTGCCTTGAAAGGTGCTGTTAATGTGCAGCAATATTCCAGCCTAGATAGAACAAGTGACCTGAAGACCACTCCTAAATATCTAAATACATTCACCTCCTCCAGGCTCTCCCCCTCCAATCTGATATCCAATCTTTCATTACCTATTTTTTTTGTTCTCCTCATCACATTACTCTTTCCAATATTCACTTTTAATTTTCTTCTTTTACACACCCTACCAACTTCATCCACCAACGTCTGCAACTTCTGTTCAGAATCTCCCGAAACAACAGTGTCATCAGCAAAGAACAACTGTGACAACTCCCACTTTGTGTTAGATTCTTTATCTTTTAACCCCACACCTCTTGCCAACACCTGAGCATTCACTTCTCTTACATCCCCATCCATAAATATATTGAACAACCATGGTGACATCACCATTAACCATTCCCATTAACTGGGAAAAAATCTCCCTCTCTCCTGCATACTCTAACCTGAGCCTCACTTTCCTCGTAAAAACTCTTCACTGCTTTCAGTAACCTACCTCCTATTTGCAGAATCTGCCACATACCCCCCCCCCTATAACTTAAATTGCCAGGCATACCATCTAAAGGGGACAAAAAGATACAAAACATCCAGGCCAGGGGAAAACCTGGATAGCCACAGCCACTCAAGAGGGAGAGGTTTTTTAGTGCCAGGAAGGAAAAAAAACTGGCAGGAAATGGCAGAAATCGTACACCAAATCCAGTCATTCCTGGAGTGGAACCACAGTCGATGGCCTCCACTCCAAACCAACAGATACAGATACTAATGCCGGAAAAAAAATCCCCCCCCAGTACCAACAATACCACCAGTCCGATAACATTCTTCTTTGCAAATATACAGGGTCTAAAGCCAGCTACAAACAACAAAATACCTTTCATCCGTGGACTGCTTGCAGAGGCAAAGGCAATGTTCGCGGCTTTCACTGAGACCCACATAAGGGATCACTTGGACAACGAAGTATGGATCCCAGGTTACAACCTATACAGATGTGACAGAGTGAACAGGCAAAAGGGGGGGGTTGGCCTGTACATTGCAGAGTCACTTGTTTGCACAGAACTGCTTAATGCCTCAAATGACGTAGTGGAAGTTTTAGCAGTAAAGGTCGAGAACCAAAACCTAGTCATTGTGGTAGTCTACAAGCCTCCGGATGCAACATCCCAGCAATTCCAGGAACAGCTGTTAAAAATTGACCACTGTCTGGAAAATCTTCCAGCTCCTGCACCCAACATCTTGCTCCTGGGGGATTTCAACTTAAGGCACCTAAAATGGAGGAATATAGCAAATAATATTGTTGCAGAAATAACACCAGGAGGCAGCTCTGATGAAAACTCACACTCACACGAGCTTTTAAATCTCTGCACAAAATTCAATTTAAACCAGCAAATAATAGAGCCTACAAGACTGGAGAATACACTAGACCTCATCTTCACTAACAATGATGATCTGATAAGAAATGTTACCATATCAAAAACAATATACTCAGATCACAACATAATTGAGGTTCAGACATGTATGCATGGAGCCCCAGACCGACAAAATGAGACTAGTCATGAGGGAGCATTCACCAAATTCAACTTCAATAACAAAAACATAAAGTGGGACCAAGTAAACCAAGTCCTAACCGATATAAGCTGGGAAGATATACTAAGCAACACAGACCCAAACTTATGCCTAGAACAGATTAACTCGGTGGCACTCGATGTATGCACAAGGCTTATTTCTCTAAGAAAAAGGAGGAGTAGATGTAAAATAGAAAGAGACAGGCGCTCCCTTTACAGGCGACGGAAAAGAATAACAGAGCGGCTAAAAGAGGTCAATATATCTGAAATGCGCAGGGAGACACTGGTCAGAGAAATAGCAAGCATCGAACTTAAGCTAAAAGAATCCTTTAGGAGTCAGGAATCGCGGGAAGAACTAAAAGCCATAAATGAAATCGAAAGAAACCCAAAGTATTTCTTCTCCTATGCCAAATCAAAATCGAGAACAACGTCCAGTATTGGGCCCCTACTTAAACAAGATGGGTCCTACACAGATGACAGCAAGGAAATGAGTGAGCTACTCAAGTCCCAATATGACTCAGTTTTTAGCAAGCCGCTAACCAGACTGAGAGTCGAAGACCAAAATGAATTTTTTATGAGAGAGCCACAAAATTTGACTAACACAAGCCTATCCGATGTTATCCTGACGCCAAATGACTTCGAACAGGCGATAAATGACATGCCCATGCACTCTGCCCCAGGGCCAGACTCATGGAACTCTGTGTTCATCAAGAACTGCAAGAAGCCCCTATCACGAGCCTTTTCCATCCTATGGAGAGGGAGCATGGACACGGGGGTCGTCCCTCAGTTACTAAAAACAACAGACATAGCCCCACTCCACAAAGGGGGCAGTAAAGCAACAGCAAAGAACTACAGACCAATAGCACTAACATCCCATATCATAAAAATCTTTGAAAGGGTCCTAAGAAGCAAGATCACCACCCATCTAGAAACCCATCAGTTACACAACCCAGGGCAACATGGGTTTAGAACAGGTCGCTCCTGTCTGTCTCAACTACTGGATCACTACGACAAGGTCCTAAATGCACTAGAAGACAAAAAGAATGCAGATGTAATATATACAGACTTTGCAAAAGCCTTCGACAAGTGTGACCATGGCGTAATAGCGCACAAAATGCGCGCTAAAGGAATAACAGGAAAAGTCGGTCGATGGATCTATAATTTCCTCACTAACAGAACACAGAGAGTAGTCGTCAACAGAGTAAAGTCCGAGGCAGCTACGGTGAAAAGCTCTGTCCCACAAGGCACAGTACTAGCTCCCATCTTGTTCCTCATCCTCATATCCGACATAGACAAGGATGTCAGCCACAGCACCGTGTCTTCCTTTGCAGATGACACCCGAATCTGCATGACAGTGTCTTCCATTGCAGACACTGCAAGGCTCCAGGCGGACATCAACCAAATCTTTCAGTGGGCTGCAGAAAACAATATGAAGTTCAACGATGAGAAATTTCAATTACTCAGATATGGTAAACATGAGGAAATTAAATCTTCATCAGAGTACAAAACAAATTCTGGCCACAAAATAGAGCGAAACACCAACGTCAAAGACCTAGGAGTGATTATGTCGGAGGATCTCACCTTCAAGGACCATAACATTGTATCAATCGCATCTGCTAGAAAAATGACAGGATGGATAATGAGAACCTTCAAAACTAGGGAGGCCAAGCCCATGATGACACTCTTCAGGTCACTTGTTCTATCTAGGCTGGAATATTGCTGCACTCTAACAGCACCTTTCAAGGCAGGTGAAATTGCCGACCTAGAAAATGTACAGAGAACTTTCACGGCGCGCATAACGGAGATAAAACACCTCAATTACTGGGAGCGCTTGAGGTTTCTAAACCTGTATTCCCTGGAACGCAGGAGGGAGAGATACATGATTATATACACCTGGAAAATCCTAGAGGGACTAGTACCAAACTTGCACACGAAAATCACTCACTACGAAAGCAAAAGACTTGGCAGACGATGCACCATCCCCCCAATGAAAAGCAGGGGTGTCACTAGCACGTTAAGAGACCATACAATAAGTGTCAGGGGCCCGAGACTGTTCAACTGCCTCCCAGCACACATAAGGGGGATTACCAACAGACCCCTGGCAGTCTTCAAGCTGGCACTGGACAAGCACCTAAAGACAGTTCCTGATCAGCCGGGCTGTGGCTCGTACGTTGGTTTGCGTGCAGCCAGCAGCAACAGCCTGGTTGATCAGGCGCTGATCCACCAGGAGGCCTGGTCACAGACCGGGCCGCGGGGGCGTTGACCCCCGAAACTCTCTCCAGGTAAACTCCAGGTAATATCCACACTATTATACTCCTTTTCGAAATCCACAGTTTTTACCCTCTTTTTTGTCCCGTTTGCCTATGCATGTTCTCTGCCAGTTCTTATGTACCTTACCCTTTTCTATACGTTTATTAAATAAAAGCGCTAACAATTCTAAAACAATATCCCCCATATTTTAAACTTTTCTGTCTTAATCCCATCAAGCCAAGCTGCTGCTTTACCCTCCTTTCATTTTACGTAGCCACTGTCTCACTCACTTCCCTCACACTCATAACTTGCTCTTCCTCATTCCTACAGAACACGAAATCACAGCTTCCCTATCCTCATCAACATTTAACAGTTCCTCAAAATATTCCCTCCATCTTCCTGATGCCTCCATTTCTCCATCTAACAACTTCCATCTCCAATCTGACAAAACCAGTTGTTGGAATGAGATCAACTACAGAAGAATGACTTTTCTGAACTGCTTTAAGCTTTTACCATTGGTCGGCAGTATTGAAAAATGAACATTAAAATGGTAAAAAAATACCGACAGATTGTTAGGTAAGACACATATGCAACAGTTAGGTATCTTTATTTCGAAACGTTTCGCCTACACAGTAGGCTTCTTCAGTCGAGTACAGAAAAGTATCTTCTGCTTCTATCAACTTTTCTGTACTCGACTGAAGAAGCCTACTGTGTAGGCGAAACGTTTCGAAATAAAGATACCTAACTGTTGCATATGTGTCTTACCTGACAGTATTGAAAAAGCTTGTCACTCACTTTCAGCTGTCTCAAAGTCAAGTTGTTAATTATACTTATCAAATTACTTCCTTTGTAATAACAAAGAAGACATCTTCTAATCTACTTTAAACCCAAAATAGAAGTGAATTTTAATATGAAGTATTTTTTATTAATTTTGAGACGTGAAGGTGGAAAACTGTCTTTTATATAGTTTTTTTCTACTTTAATCAAACTGTGTTTTTCAGAATATCAAAATAAAATACTTTTCTTACAAAATTTAAGATTTTAAAAAATATATATGCAGATTATTTTTTTTAATTTCAAGAGGCGAGAATTTCGAATTTTCTCGGAATCTTTTCCTTCAAGAATTTCGTTTATAAATATATTTGTTTAATTATTACTCAAGAACAACTTACTTAATATATGTTGAGCAATATTACTGGAGAGTTGGCAGGCCTGGCTGCCTTCTGGACAATGTATGTTGAGCAATATTACTGGAGAGTTGGCAGGCCTGGCTGCCTTCTGGACAATGTATGTTGAGCAATATTACTGGAGTGTTGGCAGGCCTGGCTGCCTTCTGGACAATGTATGTTGAGCAATATTACTGGAGAGTTGGCAGGCCTGGCTGCCTTCTGGACAATGTATGTTGAGCAATATTACTGGAGAGTTGGCAGGCCTGGCTGCCTTCTGGACAATGTATGTTGAGCAATATTACTGGAGTGTTGGCAGGCCTGGCTGCCTTCTGGACAATGTATGTTGAGCAATATTACTGGAGTGTTGGCAGGCCTGGCTGCCTTCTGGACAATGTATGTTGAGCAATATTACTGGAGAGTTGGCAGGCCTGGCTGCCTTCTGGACAATGTATGTTGAGCAATATTACTGGAGTGTTGGCAGGCCTGGCTGCCTTCTGGACAATGTATGTTGAGCAATATTACTGGAGTGTTGGCAGGCCTGGCTGCCTTCTGGACAATGTATGTTGAGCAATATTGCTGGAGTGTTGGCAGGCCTGGCTGCCTTCTGGACAATGTATGTTGAGCAATATTGCTGGAGTGTTGGCAGGCCTGGCTGCCTTCTGGACAATGTATGTTGAGCAATATTACTGGAGTGTTGGCAGGCCTGGCTGCCTTCTGGACAATGTATGTTGAGCAATATTGCTGGAGTGTTGGCAGGCCTGGCTGCCTTCTGGACAATGTATGTTGAGCAATATTACTGGAGTGTTGGCAGGCCTGGCTGCCTTCTGGACAATGTATGTTGAGCAATATTACTGGAGTGTTGGCAGGCCTGGCTGCCTTCTGGACAATGTATGTTGAGCAATATTGTTGGAGTGTTGGCAGGCCTGGCTGCCTTCTGGACAATGTATGTTGAGCAATATTGCTGGAGTGTTGGCAGGCCTGGCTGCCTTCTGGACAATGTATGTTGAGCAATATTACTGGAGTGTTGGCAGGCCTGGCTGCCTTCTGGACAATGTATGTTGAGCAATATTGCTGGAGTGTTGGCAGGCCTGGCTGCCTTCTGGACAATGTATGTTGAGCAATATTACTGGAGTGTTGGCAGGCCTGGCTGCCTTCTGGACAATGTATGTTGAGCAATATTACTGGAGTGTTGGCAGGCCTGGCTGCCTTCTGGACAATGTATGTTGAGCAATATTGCTGGAGTGTTGGCAGGCCTGGCTGCCTTCTGGACAATGTATGTTGAGCAATATTGCTGGAGTGTTGGCAGGCCTGGCTGCCTTCTGGACAATGTATGTTGAGCAATATTGCTGGAGTGTTGGCAGGCCTGGCTGCCTTCTGGACAATGTATGTTGAGCAATATTACTGGAGTGTTGGCAGGCCTGGCTGCCTTCTGGACAATGTATGTTGAGCAATATTACTGGAGTGTTGGCAGGCCTGGCTGCCTTCTGCACAATGTATGTTGAGCAATATTACTGGAGAGTTGGCAGGCCTGGCTGCCTTCTGCACAATGTATGTTGAGCAATATTACTGGAGTGTTGGCAGGCCTGGCTGCCTTCTGCACAATGTACGTTGAGCAATATTACTGGAGTGTTGGCAGGCCTGGCTGCCTTCTGGACAATGTACGTTGAGCAATATTACTGGAGAGTTGGCAGGCCTGGCTGCCTTCTGCACAATGTATGTTGAGCAATATTACTGGAGTGTTGGCAGGCCTGGCTGCCTTCTGGACAATGTACGTTGAGCAATATTACTGGAGTGTTGGCAGGCCTGGCTGCCTTCTGCACAATGTATGTTGAGCAATATTATTGGAGTGTTGGCAGGCCTGGCTGCCTTCTGCACAATGTATGTTGAGCAATATTACTGGAGTGTTGGCAGGCCTGGCTGCCTTCTGGACAATGTATGTTGAGCAATATTGCTGGAGAGTTGGCAGGCCTGGCTACCTTCTGCACAATGTATGTTGAGCAATATTACTGGAGTGTTGGCAGGCCTGGCTGCCTTCTGCACAATGTATGTTGAGCAATATTACTGGAGTGTTGGCAGGCCTGGCTGCCTTCTGGACAATGTATGTTGAGCAATGTTACTGGAGTGTTGGCAGGCCTGGCTGCCTTCTGCACAATGTATTTTGAGCAATATTACTGGAGTGTTGGCAGGCCTGGCTGCCTTCTGGACAATGTATGTTGAGCAATATTACTGGAGTGTTGGCAGGCCTGGCTGCCTTCTGCACAATGTATGTTGAGCAATATTACTGGAGTGTTGGCAGGCCTGGCTGCCTTCTGCACAATGTATGTTGAGCAATATTACTGGAGTGTTGGCAGGCTTGGCTGCCTTCTGCACAATGTATGTTGAGCAATATTACTGGAGTGTTGGCAGGCCTGGCTGCCTTCTGCACAATGTATGTTGAGCAATATTACTGGAGTGTTGGCAGGCCTGGCTGCCTTCTGCACAATGTATGTTGAGCAATATTACTGGAGTGTTGGCAGGCCTGGCTGCCTTCTGGACAATGTACGTTGAGCAATATTACTGGAGTGTTGGCAGGCCTGGCTGCCTTCTGCACAATGTATGTTGAGCAATATTACTGGAGAGTTGTCAGGCCTGGCTGCCTTCTGGACAATGTACGTTGAGCAATATTACTGGAGTGTTGGCAGGCCTGGCTGCCTTCTGCACAATGTATGTTGAGCAATATTATTGGAGTGTTGGCAGGCCTGGCTGCCTTCTGCACAATGTATGTTGAGCAATATTACTGGAGTGTTGGCAGGCCTGGCTGCCTTCTGGACAATGTATGTTGAGCAATATTGCTGGAGAGTTGGCAGGCCTGGCTGCCTTCTGCACAATGTATGTTGAGCAATATTACTGGAGTGTTGGCAGGCCTGGCTGCCTTCTGCACAATGTATGTTGAGCAATATTACTGGAGTGTTGGCAGGCCTGGCTGCCTTCTGCACAATGTATGTTGAGCAATGTTACTGGAGTGTTGGCAGGCCTGGCTGCCTTCTGCACAATGTATGTTGAGCAATATTGCTCTAGTGTTTGCAGGCCTGGCTGCCTTCTGCACAATGTATGTTGAGCAATATTACTGGAGTGTTGGCAGGCCTGGCTGCCTTCTGCACAATGTATGTTGAGCAATATTGCTCTAGTGTTTGCAGGCCTGGCTGCCTTCTGCACAATGTATGTTGAGCAATATTACTGGAGTGTTGGCAGGCCTGGCTGCCTTCTGCACAATGTATGTTGAGCAATATTGCTCTAGTGTTTGCAGGCCTGGCTGCCTTCTGCACAATGTATGTTGAGCAATATTACTGGAGAGTTGGCAGGCCTGGCTGCCTTCTGCACAATGTATGTTGAGCAATATTACTGGAGAGTTGGCAGGCCTGGCTGCCTTCTGCAAAATGTATGTTGAGCAATATTACTGGAGAGTTGGCAGGCCTGGCTGCCTTCTGGACAATGTATGTTGAGCAATATTACTGGAGAGTTGGCAGGCCTGGCTGCCTTCTGCACAATGTATGTTGAGCAATATTACTGGAGAGTTGGCAGGCCTGGCTGCCTTCTGCACAATGTATGTTGAGCAATATTACTGGAGAGTTGGCAGGCCTGGCTGCCTTCTGCACAATGTATGTTGAGCAATATTACTGGAGAGTTGGCAGGCCTGGCTGCCTTCTGGACAATGTATGTTTAGCCACTTTTGATCAGCCACTTTTGATCCGGCACTTTTGATCAGCCACTTTTGATCAGGCACTTTTGATCAGCCACTTTTGATCGGCCACTTTTGATCAGGCACTTTTGATCAGGCACTTTTGATCAGCCACTTTTGTTCAGCCACTTTTGATCAGGCACTTTTGATCAGGCACTTTTGATCAGCCACTTTTGTTCAGCCACTTTTGATCAACCACTTTTGATCGGCCACATTTGATCAGGCACTTTTGATCAGCCACTTTTGATCAGGCACTTTTGATCAGCCACTTCTGATCAGGCACTTTTGATCAGGCACTTTTTATCAGACACTTTTGATCAGCCACTTTTGATCAGCCACTTTTGATCAGCCACTTTTTATCAGACACTTTTGATCAGCCACTTTTGATCAGGCACTTTTGATCAGCCACTTTTGTTCAGCCACTTTTGATCAACCACTTTTGATCAGGCACTTTTGATCAGGCACTTTTGATCAGGCACTTTTGATCAGACACTTTTGATCAGGCACTTTTGATCAGGCACTTTTTATCAGACACTTTTGATCAGCCACTTTTGATCAGCCACTTTTGATCAGCCACTTTTTATCAGACACTTTTGATCAGCCACTTTTGATCAGCCACTTTTGATCAGGCACTTTTGATCAGCCACTTTTGATCAGCCACTTTTGATCAGCCACTTTTGATCAGGAACTTTTGATCAGCCAATTTTTATCAGTCACTTTTGATCACCCACTTTTGATCAGCCACTTTTGATCAGGCACTTTTGATCAGCCACTTTTGATCAGCCACTTTTGATCAGGCACTTTTGATCAGGCACTTTTGATCAGGCACTTTTGATCAGCCACTTTTGGTCAGCTACTTTTGATCAGCCACTTTTGATCAGCCCCTTTTGAACAGCCACTTTTGATCATCCACTTTTGATCAGCCACTTTTGATCAGCCACTTTTGATCAGGCACTTTTGATCAGCCACTTTTGATCAGGCACTTTTGATCAGCCACTTTTTATCAGGCACTTTTGATCAGCCACTTTTGATCAGTCACTTTTGATCAGCCACTTTTGATCAGGCAGTTTTGATCAGGCACTTTTGATCAGCCACTTTTGATCAGCCACTTTTGATCAGCCACTTTTGATCAGCCACTTTTGATCAGCCACTTTTGATCAACTACTTTTGATCAGCCACTTTTGATCAGACACTTTTGATCAGCCACTTTTGATCAGCCACTTTTGATTAGGCACTTTTGATCAGCCACTTTTGATCAGCCACTTTTGGTCAGGCACTTTTGATCAGGCACTTTTGATCAGCCACTTTTGATCAGCCACTTTTGGTCAGGCACTTTTGATCAGCCAAATTTGATCAGCCACTTTTGATCAGCCGCTTTTGATCAGCCACTTTTGATCAGCCACTTTTGATCAACCACTTTTGATCAGCCACTTTTGATCAGGCACTTTTGATCAGCCACTTTTGATCAGCCACTTTTGATCAGCCACTTTTTATCAGGCACTTTTGATCAGCCACTTTTGATCAGTCACTTTTGATCAGGCACTTTTGATCAGGCACTTTTGATCAGCCACTTTTGATCAGCCACTTTTGATCAGCCACTTTTGATCAGCCACTTTTGATCAGCCATTTTTGATCAGCCACTTTTGATCAGCCACTTTTGATCAGCCACTTTTGATCAGGCACTTTTGATCAGGCACTTTTGATCAGGCACTTTTGATCAGCCACTTTTGATCAGGCACTTTTGATCAGCCACTTTTGATCAGCCACTTTTGATCAGCCACTTTTGATCAGCCACTTTTGATCAGCCACTTTTGATCAGGCACTTTTGATCAGCCACTTTTGATCAGCCACTTTTGATCAGCCACTTTTGATCAGCCACTTTTGATCAGCCACTTTTGATCAGCCACTTTTGATCAGGCACTTTTGATCAGGCACTTTTGATCAGCCACTTTTGATCAGGCACTTTTGATCAGGCACTTTTGATCAGCCACTTTTGATCAGCCACTTTTGATCAGGCACTTTTGATCAGCCACTTTTGATCAGGCACTTTTGATCAGCCACTTTTGATCAGGCACTTTTGATCAGGCACTTTTGATCAGGCACTTTTGATCAGCCACTTTTGATCAGGCACTTTTGATCAGGCACTTTTGATCAGGCACTTTTGATCAGCCACTTTTGATCAGGCACTTTTGATCAGCCACTTTTGATCAGGCACTTTTGATCAGGCACTTTTGATCAGCCACTTTTGATCAGCCACTTTTGATCAGGCACTTTTGATCAGGCACTTTTGATCAGGCACTTTTGATCAGCCACTTTTGATCAGCCACTTTTGATCAGGCACTTTTGATCAGGCACTTTTGATCAGGCACTTTTGATCAGCCACTTTTGGTCAGCTACTTTTGATCAGCCACTTTTGATCAGCCCCTTTTGAACAGCCACTTTTGATCATCCACTTTTGATCAGCCACTTTTGATCAGCCACTTTTGATCAGCCACTTTTGATCAGGCACTTTTGATCAGGCACTTTTGATCAGCCACTTTTGATCAGCCACTTTTGATCAGCCACTTTTGATCAGGCACTTTTGATCAGCCACTTTTGATCAGCCACTTTTGATCAGCCACTTTTGATCAGCCACTTTTGATCAGCCACTTTTGATCAGCCACTTTTGATCAGCCACTTTTCATCAGCCACTTTTGATCAGCCACTTTTGATCAGCCATTTATAGCCTCAAAATTATAGTCTTTTTTTACCTTCTTTCATTTTTCGTTTTAATGCCTGTGATGGGTTCTTGATCCAAGGAACTGGACTTATCTTCCCCTTGCTTGAAAAGTATTTGAATATTTCCCAATCAACAGGTAATATATGACCCATATGGGTATAGCGCTTTCCTCTGAAAATGATAGAATAATTGTGAAGGTCATCAATGGTTGATGCATCACATGACATGGAAAGTTTCATGGGCTGAGGATGTGTAGACACAAAGTTTCATGGGCTGAGGATGAGTAGACACAAAGTTTCATGGGCTGAGGATGTGTAGACACAAAGTTTCATGGGCTGAGGATGTGTAGACACAAAGTTTCATGGGCTGAGGATGAGTAGACACAAAGTTTCATGGGCTGAGGATGTGTAGACACAAAGTTTCATGGGCTGAGGATGTGTAGACACAAAGTTTCATGGGCTGAGGATGAGTAGACACAAAGTTTCATGGGCTGAGGATGTGTAGACACAAAGTTTCATGGGCTGAGGATGTGTAGACACAAAGTTTCATGGGCTGAGGATGTGTAGACACAAAGTTTCATGGGCTGAGGATGTGTAGACACAAAGTTTCATGGGCTGAGGATGTGTAGACACAAAGTTTCATGGGCTGAGGATGTGTAGACACAAAGTTTCATGGGCTGAGGATGTGTAGACACAAAGTTTCATGGGCTGAGGACGTGTAGACACAACGTTTCATGGGCTGAGGATGTGTAGACACAAAGTTTCATGGGCTGAGGATGTGTAGACACAAAGTTTCATGGGCTGAGGATGTGTAGACACAAAGTTTCATGGGCTGAGGATGTGTAGACACAAAGTTTCATGGGCTGAGGACGTGTAGACACAAAGTTTCATGGGCTGAGGACGTGTAGACACAAAGTTTCATGGGCTGAGGATGTGTAGACACAAAGTTTCATGGGCTGAGGATGTGTAGACACAAAGTTTCATGGGCTGAGGATGTGTAGACACAAAGTTTCATGGGCTGAGGATGTGTAGACACAAAGTTTCATGGGCTGAGGATGTGTAGACACAAAGTTTCATGGGCTGAGGATGTGTAGACACAAAGTTTCATGGGCTGAGGACGTGTAGACACAAAGTTTCATGGGCTGAGGATGTGTAGACACAAAGTTTCATGGACTCAGGATGTGTAGACACAAAGTTTCATGGACTCAGGATGTGTAGACACAAAGTTTCATGGGCTGAGGATGTGTAGACACAAAGTTTCATGGGCTGAGGATGTGTAGACACAAAGTTTCATGGACTCAGGATGTGTAGACACAAAGTTTCATGGACTCAGGATGTGTAGACACAAAGTTTCATGGGCTGAGGATGTGTAGACACAAAGTTTCATGGGCTGAGGATGTGTAGACAGAAAGTTTCATGGACTCAGGATGTGTAGACACAAAGTTTCATGGACTCAGGATGTGTAGACACAAAGTTTCATGGACTCAGGATGTGTAGACTCAAAGTTTCATGGGCTGAGGATGTGTAGACACAAAGTTTCATGGGTTGAGGATGTGTAGACTCAAAGTTTCATGGGCTGAGGATGTGTAGACACAAAGTTTCATGGGCTGAGGATGTGTAGACTCAAAGTTTCATGGGCTGAGGATGTGTAGACTCAAAGTTTCATGGGCTGAGGATGTGTAGACACAAAGTTTCATGGACTCAGGATGTGTAGACACAAAGTTTCATGGGCTGAGGATGTGTAGACTCAAAGTTTCATGGGCTGAGGATGTGTAGACACAAAGTTTCATGGGCTGAGGATGTGTAGACACAAAGTTTCATGGGCTGAGGATGTGTAGACACAAAGTTTCATGGGCTGAGGATGTGTAGACACAAAGTTTGTTGGATTCTCTGTGTTAATTTTAAAATGCATCTTGTGGTCAACTTTTAATATTAACTTGAAATACTTCCTATGAGAGTTTTATCCAGTTATTCGTCATGGTAGGGTCGACCGTGGACAGATTTGCTCGAGCAATGAAAGCCAGTTAGACATTCGTATTTTGCTCCTTCTCGTTATAGCATCTGTGCTGCCACCTAGCAGATGTGGTTCAAACTAGACCTTCACGTTATAGCATCTGTGCTGCCACCTAGCAGATGTGGTTCAAACTAGACCTTCACGTTATAGCATCTGTGCTGCCACCTAGCAGATGTGGTTCAAACTAGACCTTCACGTTATAGCATCTGTGCTGCCACCTAGCAGATGTGGTTCAAACTAGACCTTCACGTTATAGCATCTGTGCTGCCACCTAGCAGATGTGGTTCAAACTAGACCTTCACGTTATAGCATCTGTGCTGCCACCTAGCAGATGTGGTTCAAACTAGGAGGAAAGAGGTAACTCAAGTTAAATATTCCCCTAACTTTCTGCCTATCGTGGGGCTAGCACCATCAGTCGCTGTGTTACCATTGTCAACCACCTTCCCAGTCTACAGCAACAGTCAATGCAAAAACCCACTATTACAATAATGAGGAGTGAAACATCACTTACAGAGTTTGTTAGCAGTGAAACATCTCACGCAATGTTAGTAAATACTCAAACATCACTTACACAATGTTATTGAGGAATAATACTCAACTTACTCACTGTTAGTGAGTGTAATTAAAAAATCTCTGATAGGCATTATTCTTATTCTTGAGGATTTTATAGAAGTGCGGTAATATTTTGCCTCCAGTTCAAAATCATCATTTTCTATACCTCACCTGCCAGCGCCATCTTTAGCATCTGAGATATGCACATTTAATTTCATTTCTTCAAAATTTCAACCTAATTTCTTTTCTTTCTACTTATTTCCTTGTGCAGCCAAGAGAGCTTTATCTCTTACTTCTCCCTGAGCTTCTTCTGTCCAGCCCTTAGGCCGGTCTGTTCCCCCTGTGAAGGCTTACTCAGCCCTGTAACAACTTCAGACAGTATTACCAAGGCTGGCTCCTCCTCAGGAAAATTAGTGAATAGAAAAAGAAATAATAACAGACAAACATAAACACTTTATTATGTAGAAAATATAAAATATAAAACACTTAAATATGAGATATTAATCCTACATTAAAGAAAATGAAAAAGGAAAAATATAAATGATAACTGAATTCAACGCTAATTTACCACTTGGGTGTCTGGTGTTGGTGACACTGCTTGTTGAAATCGTAGCCGTTGCTGATGATGGGGGGGGGTCGCAGGTGTTGGTGACCACCACTGGCTAGTTCTTCACAGATTAACGCCGTGAGTAGTATCCCGATGACAGGAAAGCAGGTTCTTTACTGCTGCAATGATGTGGGGTTACGTCCTGCAATTTCATACAGGTGTACAGGTAATTAAATGCAAAATGGGAAAGTCTCTGGACGTTAGTCCTTCTCCTGTTCTTCTCATTGATTGACAGGTGACCCTCACTGTCATCCAAGAGTAGTGTTGGGAGCTGCGAGTCGAGTGATTTACTGTTTGACCAGAGCCCCATACGTCACCTTTCGAGGGGGGGTAGAGGGAGGGGAAGGGATAGCGGGAGCTAGACTGACCCTACGTTAACAAGCAGCCGGCAATCAAACTATCACTTTAGGGGTGGGGGGGAGAAAAGGTGGGAAAAACGGGAGCGTGACTTACCCTACCTTAACTAGTAGCCGGCAATGAAACTCACTTTCGGGGAGGGGGAAGAAAGGCGGGAGCGTGACTTACCCTACCTTAACTAGTAGCCGGCTGAGAAACTATTGTTTCTATATTGCTACTCCTATCTATTGAACTTTTCCCTCACACTCCCCCATACCAAGACTTATAGTCAAGGAGTATAAGAAGAATAGGCGAGGAAAAAGTTCTAACATGTGGAAGTCGTGTAAAGCAACAAATCTTCTACTGACTGTCACGACTTAACCAGTCAGAGAAATAATTGGATGAACCATTGATATACACAATATGGAACTTAAAAGCCTGGAGTGCCAATGTCCACCTCAAGAGGCGATTGTTGGTTCCCTTAAAAGTTTCTAGCTATATCAAAGGTTTGTGGTCCGTTTCTAAAATGAATTCTTTTCCCAACAAATAAAATTTAAGTTTGGAGATACCCCACACAAGGGCTAAACATTCCTTTTCTATTGTGGAGTATCTTGTTTCTGCAGGAAGGAGTTTCTGGCTTAGGAAGCATACAGGGAAGGGAGTACCATCATGGTATTGTAGTAACACCGCATCTAAGCCAGTATTGGAGGCATCAGTTTTCAAACAAAATGTTTTATTAATATCAGGAATCTTAAGTATAGGGTCTTTCGAAAAGATACTTTTAATCTCATTAAACTTATCCCGAGCTACGTCGAAAAGTTCAAAAGGTTCCTTCACAGACTTTTTAAGAAAGTCGGATAAGATGCCTGTAAGATCAGTAAGGTTCGGGATAAATTGTGCATAAAAATTTACAGAACCAAGAAAGCTTCGCATGAGTTTCTTGGTTTTGGGGAATTTAAATTCTAATAAAGCTTTGATCTTACTGGGGAGAGGCTGCAGAGAGTTATTAGAAAGTATCAGTCCAAGATATCTAATCTTGTTATACCCAAGGAAGCATTTCTTCGGCTTGGCAGTGAGGCCATGTGAGCGTAACCTACGCAAAACTGATGTTAATGTTTGGATATGTTCGCCCCCCACGTAGATGTCATTACATAAATGTTATCAAAATAAACTGAAACATTTCGCCTATTACCCAAGACCTTTCTCATCAGTCTCACGTAGGTAGCACAGGCAGTTACCAAACCGAAGGGCATAGTTCTATACTGCATCAGTCCTTGGTGTGTAGGAAAAGCGGTGTACTGCTTAGAAGAAGGATCTAACATTACTTGATGATATGCCTGCGCAATATCAATCTCTGAAAAGAAGGAAGCGTCATAAAATTTGTGTAGATCGCTATCTATTAAGGGCATAGGCTCAGCATCCCACCGAGTTATAGCATTAAGGCCTCTGAAGTCAATAGCAAGTCTATATAAATTATCCTCCTTCTTAACCATGACTACTGGTGAACAATATGAAGATATTGAAGGTTCAATGATCTTTAGTTTTAATAATTTGTCTACCTCTCGGTCAAATGCATCCCTAATGTGAACTGGAACTGGGTATAATTTCCGTTTGATAGGATTGTCCGTCAATAAGTCAATCTTATGGACTACCGTGGAGGTAACACCTGGAATATCAGTAAAGACGTCTGAAAAGTTACTCACACATTGAAGTAGTTCATATCTCTTATGGTCATCCAAAGATTCATTAATATTAATGTTGGTTGCATCCGAGTGGTCAAGAGTCACCAAGTCATGTAGTTCTTCATCATAGTCTAAGCTAGAGGTGTCAATTACGCACACTTTACATTCTTCAGTTGTCTTATCAAGTTTGTGTGGAAAAACTAAGTCAAAGTTGTTAAGGCAGTTAACCGAATTTCTTCGGTAATATTTCTTAAGGATGTTGATAGGATAAAGCGTAGGTTTCCCCTTGACTTCCATGAGGTAGTCAACTTTCCCACAAATTTTTAATACTTTATATGGACCTTTCCATGCTACTAATAATTTATTTGACTTGATAGGAAAAAGTACAAGAACTTCATCACCTACTTTAAAACTTCTCCTCTGACTTTTGGAATCAAAATAGGTTTTGTACTGGTCCATTGACAAACTTAAGTTTTTCGAAACTATGTCAGAGGTCTCCTCAAGTTTGGATATAAGGTCAAGGAGAAACTGGTAAGAAGACTGAACCTCAGCATTTACCTCCTCATTAGTCCATAAGTCATGAAGGATGGACAATGGGCCTCTGGCCTGTCTACCATAGAGAAGTTCAAAAGGTGAAAACCCCAAAGAGTCACTGGGAACTTCCCTCATGGCAAACAAAGCACAGGGTAGGTAACGATGCCACTCCTTAGGTTTAAGGGAGCAAGGTTTCCTTAAAATGGACTTGAGAATCGAATGCTGGCACTCAATCCTGCCATTACAGCTGGGATGATAGGGTGTGGTGAAGAGAGGCTTCACTCCCAGAAGTTGGTATAGATGTTGCATTAAGTCAGTTGTGAATTGTGTCCAACTGTCAGACAAAATTTCTCTAGGGATGCCCACTCTGGAGAAGATGGACAAAAGGGCTTCAGCCACCTCTGTAGTAGTTATGGTCTTTAAGGGAACGGCTTCAGGGAAACTCGAAGCATAATCAACTAATGTTAATATATATCTATGTCCCCCAGATGAAAGTGGAGATAAAGGACCAACGATGGCAATAGCTACTCTTTCAAACGGTACCGTAAAGATAGGCATTTTGACCATAGGTACTCGCCTGGTACCTCGGGAGGATGACAGTTGGCAAACTTTACACGATCTACAATAGGTAGTGACATCTGAGGACATTTTTGGCCAAAAATAGGTTTCCCTAATTTTATTTAAGGTTTTACGATGCGAGAAATGTCCGGCCACTGGCAGGTCGTGAGCCATTTTAAGAACAGTCTCTCTGCATTGACTTGGAACAACTAAGATGGAATAGTCTATCTCATCTCAATTTAATTTGAATACTGACTTGTACAAGATATCTTTTATATATTCAAATTATATGAAAAGTTTTTCCTTTGGATAACTTGATTTTGTTTAGCGGCATTATGGCAATTCTGAAGAGAAGGGCAATTACGTTGTAAATTGACAAAGGAGTCCTTCGATATGTCTAAAGGCTTAAAGTCAGGGAAAATCAAAGGATGGACAGTAGGGGAAGCATGGGATTTGGTCTGAGCCCTAGTCAAGACATTTATGGTATCGGAGGTGATATCTTCACTTTCATCTAACAAGTGAACCGGTGATCCTACTACCTCGCTTTCGAGAGTAGCATCACTGGTTTTTAATCCCACATGAATCTCACGAGACATTGTCTCATCTGAACTTTCGAGGGGCTTCTCTGACTCTACAGGAAGAGGATCTGAAACACTTATATCCATCTTTGGTGATGAAAGGTCAACCTCAGAAGGAAGAATGGCACCTTTTACATTACCTATTAGTACGGAGCATGAAGTGATGGGAGCTAGTACGGCTTCAGACCAACCTGTGAACCATTTAGACCTAATGTAACAACGAATGGTAGGAAAAGTGTCTGTACGGCCCAAGTAGTCTGAAAGTATAACAGAGGAATGAGTTTCTTTAAGATTAGGGAACAGCTTATCAGAAATGACTATACATGTGCATCCAGTGTCTCGTAAAATGGTAGATACATTAAGTCCATTAACTGTTCCTGAACAGAAGGGTGCTTGGTCATTACAGTCTTTAAAACATCTTCCAACTTTTTGGACCTTCTTTGAAGGACAATTTGGATGTTTATGTCCCTTAACACCACACAAATGACAAACAGGAATAAAAGAAGTCATTTTACTTTCCACTAGAGGCTTTGATTTCTTAAGGTCTGATGAACCCTTGCCCTTAGGGTTCGATCCCTTTAGGTCTTTATAGGAATTGTGAGCCTGAGCATGTAGGTCAGCAGCCTCAGCAACTTCCTCAGCTTTAATCAGGTTACGTTCTCTAATGAATGTTCGTATCTGGTGAGGAAAAGCTGTCAGGAACTGGTCAGCAACCATGAAGTCTCGAAGAGATTCATAACTGTGATCAATTCCTGAACTCTCTATCCAAAAGTCGAACAAACGAAAGAGTGTTACCTGTAACTGTTGAAAGTTCTGGCCAGGCTGTAAGGTGGCATACCTGAAATCTTTCCTGTAAGAATTAGTGGTTTTTTTTATATGCTTTAAGGATTGCCTTCTTTAGTAGGTTATAATTACATATGATATCCTGTGACAAAGTTGCATAGATATTCAAAGCAGTACCAGAAAATAACATTCCTAACCTGGTAGCCCAGGTGTCAGCAGGCCATTCACAGAGGGTAGCGGTATTTTCAAACCTGATAATGTATGAAGTTATATCTTCTTCCTCTGTGAAGGGAGGTAAATTAGGTGTTGGAATATGTGCACTGACTGCATGTTGTTCAATTACTCCTTCCTCTAATTGTTGTTGTGTAAAAGTTAACTTCTTATTCTCTAATTGAAGGCGAGTTTGTTCAAGCTCGCGATCCTTTTCTCTCTCTCTCTTAACTCATATTCTCTGTCCTTTGCTCTTTCCTCAAGTTCCCTTAATTTAACCTGTTCCTCACGTATCTTAGCTTGTTCCTCACGTACTCTAGCTCTTTCCTCACGATCAAGTCTATCACGCTCTTTTTGGTCTTCTCGCTCTCTTTCTAACTGTCTTTCTCGGATTTCTCTCTCAGTTCTCTCTCTCTCCTTTTTCTCCTGTCTTTCAAGGTTCTCTTTCTCCTTTTTCTCTTCTCTTTCGATTCTCTCTCTCTCTCCTTATTCTCTTCTCTTTCCCTTTCTAGCTGTCTTTCTTCTCTCTCAATTCTCTCTCTTTCAAGTCTTTCCTGGATCTTAGCACTAAAGAAAGATTCTAAATTTTTCCCTGTTATTCCTAACTTCCAGCATTCATCCAAAACTGGTATTCATCCATACTTGCAAGAATAACTTAAACTATCAGGGGAAAATGAAATGGGTATTAAAGAAAACGGAGGGTTCAATTCCTGCTCCGCTCAAACTGTAAATAAACCAGAGGGCTCGATCCCTGCTTCAATTAAACAATATGTATTAATGAAAACGAAGGGTTCTATGCCGGCTCCGAGCAAAGAGTAAGTAGAATGGGGTCCCTTGACCATCCAATCTTCTCACCAACAAATCAAGAGTGTCCTATGACAGTTCCCTTGATAAAATAAAGAGCTCAATGAAACAAGTTGTCACTGGAAAATCTCGGGTCCCTAGAGTCTAATCCTCCAAAGTGTTTCAAGCTTACATGAAAAAGTGGCAGAATTAACTATTATATCCTGCCTGACTTGACTTACAATAAATTGAGACTATAACAATCACCAAATCTTTTAAATACCTGTACTGTAGTCCTACCATAGAGAATGATTACTCATGGCTGGTGGTAACCGTCTGTGGTATGCGGCGTTGAAGTTCCAATGGTAGATTCGAGATGGAGTTGAATCTTGATTCAGTAGAGTTGATCCTGGCAAGGTCGCCACTTGTGAAGGCTTACTCAGCCCTGTAACAACTTCAGACAGTATTACCAAGGCTGGCTCCTCCTCAGGAAAATTAGTGAATAGAAAAAGAAATAATAACAGACAAACATAAACACTTTATTATGTAGAAAATATAAAATATAAAACACTTAAATATGAAATATTAATCCTACATTAAAGAAAATGAAAAAGGAAAAATATAAATGATAACTGAATTCAACGCTAATTTAACACTTGGGTGTCTGGTGTTGGTGACACTGCTTGTTGAAATCGTAGCCGTTGCTGATGATGGTTGGGGTGTGGCAGGTGTTGGTGACCACCACTGGCTAGTTCTTCACAGATTAACGCCGTGAGGAGTATCCCGATGACAGGAAAGCAGATTCTTTACTGCTGCAATGATGTGGGGTTACGTCCTGCAATTTCATACAGGTGTACAGGTACTTTAATGCAAAATGGGGAAGTCTCTGGACGTTAGTCCTTCTCCTGTTCTTCTCGTTGATTGACAGGTGACCCTCACTGTCATCCAAGAGTAGTGTTCGGAGCTGCGAGTCGAGTGATTTACTGTTTGACCAGAGCCCCATACATCACCTTTCGAGGGGGGGTAGAGGGAGGGGAAGGGATAGCGGGAGCGTGACTTACCCTACCTTAACTAGTAGCCGGTAATGAAACTATTGTTACTATATTGCTACTCCTGTCTATTGAACTTTTCCCTCACACCCCCAGACGTGTGGGTGTTCTAGTCTATATTGGTGACTGACTTTGGGCGAGTGTAAATAAAGCTTCCGCGTGGTGAAGCAACAGTGGAGGTGCTCCTCTTGATTATAATCAGGTTCATCTATGAGGAACAACCCTTCACTTCTTATATCAGGATTCGTTGACAGTATCAGCATTAGAGTGGAACATTACTTATAGTGTTAATATGGAGAGAAAAAATCACTCATTGTTAATAACTTTTTTTTTTATATTTTATTTAAAAGTACATCACAGCACATAAAAAATAACAAACAGGCTTTATCTGCCAACAAATGTAATAAACTTTCCATGGCCATATAATACCACATACAGATATAATTATACATCATGTAACAAAAATTATCTAATGAAAACACCAACAGTAACGAAAGCAAGGAGAGAATTGATACCGTACTAACGACAACAAAAGTAAAACAAGATATTCTCTACTATGACTGAACGTCATAAGGTACAAACTCAAAAGGGCACAGTATGTTACATACCGTAGCCCTGCAAACTAAAACCCCCCTTCCCTAGACAGAACCCCCCCTTCCCTAACACATCGATAATGCATATCCAAAAGTATGAATCTTATGACACGTAAGAATATGAAGCATAAAACACAATGATACATCTGTTTCCTAAACTTGTAATGGCAAAGGATATAACTGCCTCACGGCTTACAAAACAAACTGCAAGTGCAATAAATACATTATGTAAATATAGAACAGTTTGATTTCTAACATTGGATTAGAAAGTATTTCCTATAGGCAAATTACATGAACAAGATCCACGACAAACGGTGCTGTACAATATAATGGTAATACACCTCCACACAAAGTATTGACGATGGTTTTATACCCAGACACAACACATTATACAATTATTAAAGAACTTGTCTAACTTGGTGTATATACAAATGGCAAGCACACTTGGGTAAGTATATAGACTGCATAATAACGTGTTAAAAAACCAACACACACAATAACACACACACACAAGCACACTCATACACGTCAACGTAGACATAGGTATTAATGGATCGACGTCGAAAACATCCAATTACATGCAATATCATATATTACATGTAATAGGAAAACACTTCTATACAAATACCAATGATTGGTACACAAGAATAAAAAGGGCATCACATTGGAGACATACATACAACATTGGAGACATCTATACAACATTAGAGACATACATACAATTAAACGCAGCTGACCAGCCCGTATGATTACCCACTGAACAAACACAAATTATCTCAAATCCTTTAACTCTAACGCTCTGTATGCAGACGGGAAATCTTTCTCCCATCTCCCCTCATATACTAACTGATTTCTACACTTAGTTCTAAGAATTGTTCCCGCTAAAACCCGGATTCTGCTATTACCTTCAACATGTCTCATAGCCCATGACACATATATATAATCGGCTACGACATACGACACTGCACGTTGTACACAGATGTCGACCCCACCCACATCAAAACTCAACGCCCTAATTACAGACAAACCTCCCCCCCCTACCATTCGTAACACCCTGCATAACCACGCACGTACTATACCTAAATTTTCACAGAAATACACAACGTGAAACGCTGATTCGTCCTCCCCGCACACTGAACAACTCCGGTCCTCCTCTACACGCCGATTAGACAACACCACCTTGGACGGCAGAATCCCGTGCAAAAATTTAAAAACCACTTCGCGTACTCTAGGAAGGAGATGTAACTGGTGAACTCGCTTCCATATATCACACCACGCGTACATGGGGAACATTCCTTGAACTCTCACCTCAACTTTCACCATACCCACTCTTTCCAAAGTACTCAATTTAACACTCCGCACGTCTCGCATGCACAGTAACACACGTAGCATCGTATCGCACTTGATTACATCTGCCCGTCTCCACCACCTGCGCAGGTCACGATACATTTCTGTTAAACCACCATGCCTGCCACCCAGTCGGAGAAAACGACGTTTCACGTAACAAGCAATGACTCGGTCTCTTAAAGGAACAAGACCTAACCCTCCTTGACACATTGGTGTCTCTACCACCGCTCTTGTGAGCCAGTCGCACCCTGAACCCCACAGAAATCTATAAACTCTATTTAAAAGATGTTTGATGTCCCCCTGTATTAGTGGATACAGCGCAGCAACGTGCCAAACTTTACTATAAAGAAGAACATTAATTACTATCGCTCGCTGGTGTAGGGTTAAATGTCGTGGCCTTAGACTATTTAAACGCCTCAAAACATTATTTACCACCCTCCCCGAATTACATGCCCTCGTCTCATCAACCTCTCTCATATACTGTATACCACATATAGTAACACAGTCAACCACCGTCCACGTCTCTACACCTACCTCCTCTCTCGCCCAATCTCCCAACTTCAAAATCTTTGATTTTTCTTTATTAACTCGCATTCCAGTTGCTCTACCAAATATATCTACAAATCTTCCTACACGGCTCAACTGCTCCCTCGTACGTACTAGGACAGTTGTATCATCTACATAACCTACTATGGCAGGTCGATCACTACTCGAACCCCACGACGAATCTACACCCCGCCCACAAACTGTCCAATAAAAAGGGTCCTGCATGCAAGCAAAGAGCATTTGAGACATAGGGCATCCCTGTCGAATGCCTCTATTCAATTTGACTAAGTCTCCTAACTTCCCATTAATTTGTACTCGAAACCCAGCACCATTATACAAAGAGCGAGCCCACATGATGATCTCATTACCAAACCCCTGCCATCTCATAAACTTCCACAGCACATCCCTTTCTACACTATCAAAAGCAGCTTGCCAGTCTAAAGCCAAAACACCACCCCCGCCCCTCGTTCCGCATTCCTCGACAAACTCCCTGATATGCCCATGACCATCATACATTGTCCTACCTGGCACGCCTAACTGACCCTTATGTATTACCTTGTCAAACACTTTCTTAATCCTATTCATTAAAATTTTTGCATATAATTTATAATCACTACACATTAGTGATATTGGTCGGTAATCCGTGAGTGATACGGGTACGTCACATTTTTTAACTAACACCAAAACCGCCGTACTCTGAGACATACCTAAACGACCCCCCTCCTTCATCGCATTGAGTAAACGTACCAGAAAAGTCCGTATGACCTCCCAATGTTGAATATAAAATTCACATGGAATGCCATCAATACCTGGCGCCTTACCCTTGCACATTCCCTGCAAAGCCTCCCACACCTCAGCTTCAGTTATAGGCCCACCCATGAGAAAGCGATCATTATCATTCAACTCACATCGTACATTCTGCCCCAATTCCCGTATTGCATCCACGCTTACTTCTTTATTTAGCATTTTAATATTAAACCATTTATCAACGTAATAGCTTATTCCTTCAGTTGTTGTTACAACCTGACCCTCACTATACCCTTCAACGCCATCCTGAACCACTAAACTCACGATTTCGGTCGCCTTCCTCCTTTGTGTCTGACTACGTAAGACACAAGCGGACGGCTTATCACCCCACACAGCCTCCTCAGCTCCACTCGAAATACGCGCCCCATCAAAAACCGTATTTTTCAGCTTCTGGATGTGATCTTTTAGATTGTCAATCTCGTCCACAGGGTAAATTCCAGATACCTCCCCTTGCGCATAACAGTGCTGTAAAGAACCCTCCAGGTACCTCAAAAATCCATACTCCAATCGAGAGGCCTCCTTACCCCGATGTACATAAAAATCCTTAATACGAGGCTTCATAACCTCGTCCCATTGTCGCACTAAATCACTACCTTCCAAGGAGTCTACTCCCATAGACGTCCATAAGTGCGTGAAGAGTGTCTTATCTTCATCACTTTGAAGTAAACGAGTATTTAATTTCCAATATCCTTTAAAACGAGTCGGGAGACCTCTCCAGTCGAGCTCTACGAGAACACCGCGATGGTCGGAGAAATACACATCTAACACACGCACTTTGGTTACAACTACGCGCCGAGACACATATACCCTGTCTAAGCGCGCAGCATAGTCCTTACGCACGAAAGTGTGCTCAATCCCTAAGTCACTGCTTCCACTTACATCCACCAACCCCAGCCCAGACAACAAATCACCCAAAATAATCGAACAATAACCCGCCCCCCTCGGTTCTACGTCTTTACGGCGCACCACACAGTTCCAGTCGCCACCAACTACTGTTATATCAGGCAGAGATCTCAAATAATACACAAGAACGTCGTTAACAAAAGTATTTTTAATATTAACATCATGTTCAGCTGGCCCATATACTCCTACAAAACCCACCCGTTGAGTACCCCACTCACCTATGACGCGTACCACGCGACCCCCCCCCCTTCCTCCCAATGTTTCATCACGAACGGGCTGGTCGCTTTTATTAACACAGCTACACCACCTTTCAAACGACTCGAGTGAGCCATATAAACATCATAACCATCTATCGCAAACGAACTTCCAACTTTATGGTTATGTTCTTGCACGAAGCATACATCTACTGCAAAGCGATGCAACCACTCATGTACCTGCACTTGCCTTCTGTTATTTTTCATACCATTAACATTTATGGTTATACACCTAACTTTGCTAACGGTGGCTTTCCTCGAGGGACCACCACACCCCTTTTCCCTTTATGTTGACTAACGCCAAAGGTGCCACCTTTACCTTGTACATTCTTTGCTATATTACTCGCTGTCCTGGAAACACGCGACGCCCCACCCGTGACTTCCGACCACGTCTTCTTCCCCGAGCGCTGCCCAGGGGTCAAGACATCGTCGGAGTCGGGCGGGGTAGCCGCACGCTTCCTAGAAACAGCATCCTCAACTTTATCAGGACCTGTAATGTTCTCCTTGTGAACTTCTACTTCAACAGTATGAACTCTCGGACCTTCTACCTCACTCACGTTAATTAACTGATCGACGTCCTTTAACTGTGGTCTCTCCTCATCTGAACACTCCAACGCAGGCACACACGGCACGGAATCATGCTCCTGCGAAGCTAAAAGGTCGCTCAATGTCGATACAATGTTAGCGTCCATGTCAGCATCCTCTCTTGCTTGAGGGCTCTCACGTCCACCATATTCTACCACATCATGGTTGACCGTACCAGGTAGAGTCACGCAGGATGACTCCACGGGCATGACCCGATCCACCTCATCACTCCACGATTTCAGGCGCGGTAAGTCCTCGATTACTTCATCTGCCAAATTCCGTCGAGGAGCCTCACCATCCGGACGATGACTACTTCCTGAGGGCGGCTGGCGCTTGACGCATTGTGCAGCAATGTGGTCCAATGCTCCGCAAAGGCGACAAGTTCGTCTCTGACCAGGATACGTAACGTACACCTGGGTACGGAACTCCTCTAGGTTTATGTACGAAGTTATTGGGTGGCGCAGGGACATTTTTAACGTAAACGACCCTTCCTGTAAACCAGCAAAGCGGCCATCAGACCACCGACACATAGTAACCTGGTGGATCGTCCCATAGTATTTGAAGGCGTCACGTATGTCAACTTCGTTAGCCTCAAAAGGCACGTTTCGCACACGTACCCATGTATAGTAATGTGAAACGTCGTGCAACTTAACTGTGACTGCTGGGGTTACTTGCTTGCTAACATCCTGATACTGGTTGACAATCTGCTCGTAGGTCTTGGTATCGCAAAACTTGACGAAGATCCGTGATAGTCCATTTAAGGCAACGCCACACAGGGATTCACGCTGGATGCCATATACATCGCAGATGATCATCGGCACCAACACATTAATCGATGAGCTGGGGATCGTGCCTTTTATAAGGTCAATACACACAGTATTAACTCTTCTTCGATAACCCGTCGCCATTGTTGTTGTCGTCTCAAAGCTCCTCCACCAGGTGTCGGGACTGAGGAGAGACAGCTGACGACCGCTCAGCACAGCGTCTGAGCAGGTTGTGACTTTTGGTCTTCTCGCTCTCTTTCTAACTGTCTTTCTCGGATTTCTCTCTCAGTTCTCTCTCTCTCCTTTTTCTCCTGTCTTTCAAGGTTCTCTTTCTCCTTTTTCTCTTCTCTTTCGATTCTCTCTCTCTCCTTATTCTCTTCTCTTTCCCTTTCTAGCTGTCTTTCTTCTCTCTCAATTCTCTCTCTTTCAAGTCTTTCCTGGATCTTAGCACTAAAGAAAGATTCTAAATTTTTCCCTGTTATTCCTAACTTCCAGCATTCATCCAAAACTGGTATTCATCCATACTTGCAAGAATAACTTAAACTATCAGGGGAAAATGAAATGGGTATTAAAGAAAACGGAGGGTTCAATTCCTGCTCCGCTCAAACTGTAAATAAACCAGAGGGCTCGATCCCTGCTTCAATTAAACAATATGTATTAATGAAAACGAAGGGTTCTATGCCGGCTCCGAGCAAAGAGTAAGTAGAATGGGGTCCCTTGACCATCCAATCTTCTCACCAACAAATCAAGAGTGTCCTATGACAGTTCCCTTGATAAAATAAAGAGCTCAATGAAACAAGTTGTCACTGGAAAATCTCGGGTCCCTAGAGTCTAATCCTCCAAAGTGTTTCAAGCTTACATGAAAAAGTGGCAGAATTAACTATTATATCCTGCCTGACTTGACTTACAATAAATTGAGACTATAACAATCACCAAATCTTTTAAATACCTGTACTGTAGTCCTACCATAGAGAATGATTACTCATGGCTGGTGGTAACCGTCTGTGGTATGCGGCGTTGAAGTTCCAATGGTAGATTCGAGATGGAGTTGAATCTTGATTCAGTAGAGTTGATCCTGGCAAGGTCGCCACTTGTGAAGGCTTACTCAGCCCTGTAACAACTTCAGACAGTATTACCAAGGCTGGCTCCTCCTCAGGAAAATTAGTGAATAGAAAAAGAAATAATAACAGACAAACATAAACACTTTATTATGTAGAAAATATAAAATATAAAACACTTAAATATGAAATATTAATCCTACATTAAAGAAAATGAAAAAGGAAAAATATAAATGATAACTGAATTCAACGCTAATTTAACACTTGGGTGTCTGGTGTTGGTGACACTGCTTGTTGAAATCGTAGCCGTTGCTGATGATGGTTGGGGTGTGGCAGGTGTTGGTGACCACCACTGGCTAGTTCTTCACAGATTAACGCCGTGAGGAGTATCCCGATGACAGGAAAGCAGGTTCTTTACTGCTGCAATGATGTGGGGTTACGTCCTGCAATTTCATACAGGTGTACAGGTACTTTAATGCAAAATGGGGAAGTCTCTGGACGTTAGTCCTTCTCCTGTTCTTCTCGTTGATTGACAGGTGACCCTCACTGTCATCCAAGAGTAGTGTTCGGAGCTGCGAGTCGAGTGATTTACTGTTTGACCAGAGCCCCATACATCACCTTTCGAGGGGGGGTAGAGGGAGGGGAAGGGATAGCGGGAGCGTGACTTACCCTACCTTAACTAGTAGCCGGTAATGAAACTATTGTTACTATATTGCTACTCCTGTCTATTGAACTTTTCCCTCACACCCCCAGACGTGTGGGTGTTCTAGTCTATATTGGTGACTGACTTTGGGCGAGTGTAAATAAAGCTTCCGCGTGGTGAAGCAACAGTGGAGGTGCTCCTCTTGATTATAATCAGGTTCATCTATGAGGAACAACCCTTCACTTCTTATATCAGGATTCGTTGACAGTATCAGCATTAGAGTGGAACATTACTTATAGTGTTAATATGGAGAGAAAAAATCACTCATTGTTAATAACTAAGGGATTATCCCCCCCTCAGGTTCCAGTCAGCATTGAGGATGAGTGAGGTCCGGGAGCTGGAGTATGTGGTGCTGACGATGGAAGACTATAACGATGTTATTCACTTTCTGGGCACCTATTTTTATCCTCGAAGTAATTCGGTAAGTCGACGTAGTTGATGTACTCTGATCATGATATAATGATTGCCTTTTTTTCATCATAAATATTCTTTCTGGGATAAACAGCTAAGAACTACCAATATTTAATGTTTCTTTACCTGGCTTACCATGGTAGTTACAATAATGGCATCAAATATTTTTCACTGAAAATTAACACATGATCCTGGACTATTATAAAATCACTCTTGATAAAAAATGCAAGAAATCCAGAGTCTAAATCCAGAGTTATACATTTTTTGAAGAAAATAACTTTCAATTACACAATACTGAGAAAAAGAAGATTGTACAGGAACAACATCGTATCTAAGATTTAAGTTAGGGGATGATATGTTAATATAGAGCAGGGGTCGGCAACTACCTGGATAATAACTTTACAGGGATGATATGTTAATATAGAGCAGGGGTCGGTAACTACCTGGATAATAACTTTACAGGGATGATATGTTAATATAGAGCAGGGGTCGGCAACTACCTGGATAATAACTTTACAGGGATGATGTGTTAATATAGAGCAGGGGTCGGCAACTACCTGGATAATAACTTTACAGGGATGATGTGTTAATATAGAGCAGGGGTCGGCAACTACCTGGATAATAACTTTACAGGGATGATGTGTTAATATAGAGCAGGGGTCGGCAACTACCTGGATAATAACTTTTCATACATTTTTGAATGTTCAAGAACCACAGAAAATATTGTTTTAAAACTGTATTTATTAATAGTAAAACCACAACAATACAGTAGTAGTGATCAACGAAGAAGAAAATGTTTAATTTCTGTTGGTTGAAGACTTTGATTGTCTTCATTTTTGCTGTTAATGGTTTAAAATATGACTGTCAAAGCTGATGTAAGAAACTCAGTGAGATGGTTGTTAGTGAAGATAGTATGATGGTTGTTAGTGAAGATAGTACGATGGTTGTTAGTGAAGATAGTATGATGGTTGTTAGTGAAGATAGTACGATGGTTGTTAGTGAAGATAGTACGATGGTTGTTAGTGAAGATAGTACGATGGTTGTTAGTGAAGATAGCACGATGGTTGTTAGTGAAGATAGTACGATGGTTGTTAGTGAAGATAGTACGATGGTTGTTAGTGAAGATAGTACGATGGTTGTTAGTGAAGATAGTACGATGGTTGTTAGTGAAGATAGTACGATGGTTGTTAGTGAAGATAGCACGATGGTTGTTAGTGAAGATAGCACGATGGTTGTTAGCGAAGATAGTACGATGGTTGTTAGTGAAGATAGTACGATGGTTGTTAGTGAAGATAGTACGATGGTTGTTAGTGAAGATAGTACGATGGTTGTTAGTGAAGGTAGTACGATGGTTGTTAGTGAAGATAGTACGATGGTTGTTAGTGAAGATAGTACGATGGTTGTTAGTGAAGATAGTACGATGGCTGTTAGTGAAGATAGCACGATGGTTGTTAGTGAAGATAGTACGATGGTTGTTAGTGAAGATAGCACGATGATTGTTAGTGAAGATAGTACGATGGTTGTTAGTGAAGATAGTACGATGGTTGTTAGTGAAGATAGTACGATGGTTGTTAGTGAAGATAGTACGATGGTTGTTAGTGAAGATAGTGCGATGGTTGTTAGTGAAGGTAGTACGATGGTTGTTAGTGAAGATAGTACGATGGTTGTTAGTGAAGATAGTACGATGGTTGTTAGTGAAGGTAGTACGATGGTTGTTAGTGAAGATAGTGCGATGGTTGTTAGTGAAGATAGTACGATGGTTGTTAGTGAAGGTAGTACGATGGTTGTTAGTGAAGATAGTGCGATGGTTGTTAGTGAAGATAGTACGATGGTTGTTAGTGAAGGTAGTACGATGGTTGTTAGTGAAGATAGTACGATGGTTGATAGTGAAGATAGTACGATGGTTGTTAGTGAAGATAGTACGATGGTTGTTAGTGAAGGTAGTACTATGGTTGTTAGTGAAGATAGTGCGATGGTTGTTAGTGAAGATAGTACGATGGTTGTTAGTGAAGATAGTATGATGGTTGTTAGTGAAGATAGTACGATGGTTGTTAGTGAAGATAGTATGATGGTTGTTAGTGAAGATATTACGATGGTTGTTAGTGAAGATACTACGATGGTTGTTAGTGAAGATAGTACGATGGTTGTTAGTGAAGATAGTACAATGGTTGATAAGGCAAGTGTTGCTAATTATATTAATGTGTATAATATTAACTTTGCTATGCCAAATTCTGGCAAGGATTTATATTAATTTGTATAATAATTTTGATAAGCCAAGGCTTGCTAAAGGTTTGTATTAATGTATATCTAAAATTTATATTACAATTTTTTACATATAATTGGTAAGCTCAAGTAGCTAGAATTTATTTGAAGGTAAGTTGTATCAGTGTTGTAAGTTGTAATCAGTGTTATTAATAAAGTTGAATTTAATACATTGCATCATGGCTGGAAATGAGGAAATTAATATAGAAGACAAACATATGGAATATAGAGCAAAGAAAGCATCACTACAAGCTAGAAAATATCATGTAACCAAGGCATATAATAAGTGCTTGGAATTAATGAATCAAGAAACTGTGAATACTGATGATTTAAAATTGTAGGTAATAGATATGATTCATACAAATTATATTACAACAAATATGAAGGAGATTTGTTAGTAAACTGTGTAGATTAGACTGAAGTAGATCTTATGATTAATCAGTATTATGAATTAGAAGAAAAGATTCTTTCTTGCAAAAGTCAGGCCTTGAATAAATTAAAATGTGTAAACCAGGCAGTTAATCAGTCTGCTCCAACAAATAATATGTCTTCGCCAAAACTCCCAGAACTATGTTTACCTGTATTTAATCCTGGAGAAAACTGGGAGGAATTTTGGTCAATTTTTAAAGCAGCTGTGCATGACAGGAGTGACCTAGCCTGTGTAACTAAATTATTTTACCTCAAAGGACAGGTAAGAGGAGTTGCTCACATACTCATACAAGTCTTTCCCAATGTAGATGACTCTTACGAAGAATCAGTTGGCTTGTTGAAGGTCACTAATGGTAATATAGAACAAAGTAGATTGGATCTAGTGAATATCATTGTTAATTTAAAATCTCCAGATCACACTTACAAAGGTTTACAGCAGTTTAGAGTTAAACTGGAGAGCACTCTCAAAGCTTTAAGTAATAAATATAATCTGAAGGAATCAGACTGGTTATTGAGTGCCATAGTACAGAATAAATTAAGCTGTAAAACACTTGAATGACTCTCAAACAATTATCACAAGGGTTATTTTGGTCTGGAGGAAATAAGACTAGGTCTACAAGAATTAATTGTGCAGTTGCAGACCAGCCAATTAACTCGTTTTAAAGATGCAACACATAATAACTCTGAGGTATCTGTCAAGTTTCACAAAGGGAGAAATTATCCCAATAGTAATAATCAAAATTCATTTCCTAAAAAGAGTTGCATAGGTGCATATCAAGTAGCAAGAATCAGAAATAATGATTCTCCACAAGGTAAGAAGAATAAGTACCCTCCTAAGAGTAGCCCAGTTAATACGAAACCAGTCAAAGAAAAGAGAGATTGTCTCTTCTGCAAGGGTGCTCATTTTTCTAAGAATTGCAATGCATACAATTCATGGAATGATAAAGTTGAAAGATTGGAGGAACTTGACAGATGTATCAGGTGTTTGGGTAATCACAATGTAAAGGATTGTTATGCCAAATTAAACTTCTGTTATCAATGTCACAAAGGAAGACACCATATAGTCATGTGTAAAGGTCTATATGATAATGTTGACAATAATGATAATGTTGACAATCCTGACACAACAGTGGCTAATGTAAAAATTGCTGCTAATGTTAATAATGATGGTTTTGCTGAAGTAACCTTACCTGTGTTACAGGTAAAAATTGATGATAAAAGGCATAAATCAAAAAATGTAACTGCATCATTAGACCAGGGATCCCAACGTACTTTCATAAAACGTAAATGTCTTGATGGTATGAAAGTACAGATGGGAGACCCCACAACTTTAAAATTATCTGGTTTTCTCTCGGATAAAAGGGCTCAATTATATGACACTGTTTATGTAACTGTCAAGTTGGGCAATGAGAAAAAACGTGTTAATGCAGTAATTGTAGATAGACTTCCAGAGAAAATATCTACAGTAGGGCTTAGTAAAGCTACAGAAAGACTTTCACCTAATGTAAATTTAGCACCTTCTGGTGTAAGTGATGATTCTGTAGGCCCAATAAATATTTTGATAGGTAGTGACTATTATGCCTCCTTTGTAAAGGGTATGGTAAAGAAATGTGGTGTCACCCTTTTGAAGACTGCAGGAGGCCATGTAATGTACGGTAGGATTCCTCGTAATAATAATTCATGATTAGAGGAAACTACAAATACCATAACTGTGTGTCTTACTCATGAAGTTCTACCCCAGTATAATTCTTCCATAGAGGATGGTGTTGAGCCAGTGCATAAATTGTGGGAATTAGACAGCATTGGAATAAATGTAAATGAAAAAAGTCCAGACGATTCTTTTACTCAGGAGCAGTACCTGAAAGATGTAAAATTTGAATCTGGACAATACTGGGTACGGCTTCCATGGAGACTGAACCATCCAGAATTGCCCATTAATTACAGAATGGCATAGGGGCAGTTAAAGGCTCAGCTCCGTGAACTGAGTAAGACACCAGAATTGTTAACTGCCTATAATGATATAATTGCTGAGCAGTTAATTAATAAATTTATAGAAGTGGTACCTCCTGAGCAAGCCAAAATTTATGGTCACTATTTGCCACATCACAGAGTGAAGAAGGATTCTAAGACCACTCCTCTGAGAATTGTGTTTAATTGTAGTGCCAGGAGTAACAAAAATGTACCTAGTTTAAATCACTGTTTGATGACAGGTCCGTCGTTGACGGAAAAATTAGGAGATATCTTATTAAATTTCAGAGTGAAGCTTTATGCCTTTATGGCTGACATAAGTAAAGCTTTCCTAAGAGTGGGTTTACAAGAGGCTGACCGGGATTGTACCCGCTTCTTATGGCCTGAGAATCCTATTGACCCACTTAGCCCTACTTCAAGCGATGATAAATGCACACCTTAAACGTACGGGAAGTCCAATGAGTAAAGTAATGAGCAAACAATTTTATGTGGACAATTTCCTGAGTGTGACGTCAACTGAACAGGAACTGTTAATGACTTATAGAGAGGCTAATAAAATAATGCAAAGTGCCAATATGCCTCTGAGAGAATGGAATAGTAATTCGTCCAAATTAAAGGACAAAATAAGTAAAGATTACCCTGGAGATGAAGTGCAAAAATGTAGTAATGTATTGGGATTAACTTGGGATACTGAGAGAGATTTGTTAAAGTTAAAACCTAATAATTACAGAATGCCCAATAAATTAACTAAGAGAGTCTTGCTTGCTGAATTTCCAAATGTTTTGATCCACTAGGTTTAGTGTCACCCCTTACTGTAAGAGGGAAATTATTAATTCAGGAAGCATGGAAACTTAAATGTGCTTGGGATGAAATTCTACCTGAGGAATTCATTAACAGGTGGGATGAATTAATTGGTGATTATGAGAAAATTCCAATGTTGGAGTTCCCACGCCAGGTGACCAATCCAGATGGGAAAAATGTACTCCACATTTTTTGTGATGCTTCAAAATTGGCATATGGAGCAGTTGCTTACCTTCAATGTAATAGTGTTGTTTCTCTTGTTATGTCTAAGGCTAAAGTGTCTCCAATTAAATCACGTACCTTGCCTCAGTTGGAATTAACAGCCATTTATGTAGGTGTCAAATTAGCTAATTGTGTAAGAAATAAGTTGCATGAGATAAATATTAGCGACACTGTAATTTGGTCTGATAATGAGGTATCTTTACAATGGATTCGTAATGGAAACAGTAAAATTGTGTTCGTACAAAACAGAGTCGCTGAAATTAATCAGATGCAAGAGAAGTATAATAGTTTGGGTCAGCATATGTTAACATTTAATCATATACCTGGTGAGGAGAATCCAGCTGATTTCTTGTCTCGAGGTTTACCTTATGCTAAATTTGTAAATGCTGTAGCATGGTTTAAAGGACCGAGCTGGTTGGTAAATAAAGCTAATTGGCCTGTACAAAAGGCGTATATTGCTCCGGTTGAAATTACTGTGTCCAACGCTCCAATAGTTTGTCCTCCCTTAGCCATTGATATAAATAGGTATTCTTCTTTACCCAAACTAATCAATATAACTAAGTTGGTGTTTAAATTTCTGAACAAGACGAATATATCATATAAGTTTTCACATCCTTTTGAATATTGGATAAAGAGGGTACAGGAGGAAATCTATGGATATGAGATTAAATTGATGATGGAAAGAAAAATTGTGAAAGGTTCCATAATAGAGAAATTGGGGCTGTATTTAGAGAACAATGTAATTAGGTGCAGAGGTAGGTTACAAAATGCTGAATTGGGTGATTATGCTAAACACCCTATCTTACTGCCCAAAACTCATCATCTAACAAATTTAATTGTTCTAAATGCCCATAAAAATGTAATGCATGGTGGGGTACAAGATATCTTATATTGCATTAGGGAAACTTTCTGGATTCCACAAGGACGGCAAAGTGTAAAAAGGGTGATTAAATCTTGTGCAATATGTCGCCGTGTGGATGCCAGATCCTTTATGTACCCTGGTCCTCCACCATTGCCAAAGGAGTGTGTACAATTAGTGAAACCATTTGATGTAACAGGTGTAGACTATAGTGGTCCAGTAATTTTAACAGGTACGTCAAATGGTGTTCCACTGAAAGTGTATGTTTGTTCACCTGTACTGCTACTAGGGCAGTTCATGTAGAAGTGGCACAGGACTTGTCTGTGGAACAGTTTATACAGCTGTTTCGAAAATTTGCAGCTAGGAGATCCTGTCCGAGGTTGATGATTTCGGATAATGCCACAAATTTTGTAGCAGGTGCTCAACACTTGATAGAATTAAATAAGAGTAACGATGTTCAATCTCTGTTAACCCAGCGAGGGTGTACATGGAAATTTATTACTCCTAGAGCCCCTTGGCAGGTGGGGCTGTACGAAAGACTGATAGGCACAGTGAAGAGGTGTCTCCGTAAAGTACTACATCGGAAGAGAATTAATTTGGAAGAATTCCGAGCAGTGTTAGTGGAGGCGGAAAATCGTATAAATAATAGGCCTCTCTCGTACATGAGTGATACACCTGATGCAGATGTATTAACACCTTCTCACCTAATATGTGGAAGGAAATTGGAAGCTGCCCTTGTCTATCGAGATAATCCGGAAGAAAGTGATGAAGATTACAATGATGCGGCAGTGTTGTGTGATAAATTTAAAATGTTAAATAAAGTAATTGATCATTGGTCTAATGTCTGGCATAAGGAATATCTTCTTACACTACGTGAACACTTTCATGGTGCGACCGAGGCAGTAAATCGACAGAACATTCAACCAGGTGACATTGTGTTAATTGACACTGAACAACATCGAACATTGTGGCCTCTGGGCAAAGTATTGACATTGTACCCAGATGCACAAGGTGTTGTCAGGAATGGCAAAGTGATGTGTGGCCAGGAAAGTTTATGCACAATTAATAAATTGATTCCCTTGGAATTAGGTGTTCAATCAAACGTAAATGAAAATCTGAGGGAAAGTGACACAAGTGATATGGAAGATAACGCAGACCAAGTGATGCCGGAAGATGAAATCATAGTAAGACCTACTAGGAGAACAGCCACTCAAGCCAGAACTGTCTGGAATCGTCTCCTAAAGGAAGGAGTAATTTGAATCGTTTAGCAACGAACTCTGGCCGGCCGCAGTGTGGAAAATACTGTATATATTTTCCAGAAATTCAGTATTTATATGTAAATAGATGGCCATACTGTATTTAATAATATTTATGTCATAGAAAACGGAAAGCCTGCGTCTGCTCAGAGGACACTCGCCATCTTGGTTTTTGAATTTGTATTAGAACGTTGGTGTAATGGGTAGAAATTTTCGTGCTCTAGAGGTTAAAATTGTGTAGACACCTCTAAAATAGGAGGCGAAATTGGTGGATATGCATTCCTGCATAACTTGAGATATCAGACGACTGGACAAGACAGCTCCAGGAACCTCAGATAAGCTCTCTAGATTTGTGTGTAATTCTGGCCAGCATTATTTTCATAGATTTAGTTAGAGTGAGGTTTTCTGAGTATGATACAACTTAATATCCAGTCAAATTGGTGAGTTTTTAAGATACTCTCCCTCTGCTGTGTAATTGTGTATATATATAACCATTTATTATTTTTAAAATACAGTCCACAAATTTATATATTTACCAGTATTCCTGGTGTATGTATATTTCATTTAATTAATAGGTCCAGAGCAACTTGTGGATATGACAGTGGTAGGTATCGAAGGGGGACATTTTTTGTGACCTAGGTGTCCCAAATTCCTACTTGTCTAACTGATAAATAATAATTATCATTGTTCATTTACTGTTATGTAAATAATTATACATTCAGCTAAATGCAATTTTCCACAAAGGTAGTACGATGGTTGTTAGTGAAGATAGTACGATGGTTGTTAGTGAAGATAGTACGATGGTTGTTAGTGAAGATAGTACGATGGTTGTTAGTGAAGATAGTACGATGGTTGTTAGTGAAGATAGTACGATGGTTGTTAGTGAAGATAGTACGATGGTTGTTAGTGAAGATAGTACGATGGTTGTTAGTGAAGATAGTACGATGGTTGTTAGTGAAGATAGTACGATGGTTGTTAGTGAAGATAGCACGATGGTTGTTAGTGAAGATAGTACGATGGTTGTTAGTGAAGATAGTACGATGGTTGTTAGTGAAGATAGTACGATGGTTGTTAGTGAAGATAGCACGATGGTTGTTAGTGAAGATAGTACGATGGTTGTTAGTGAAGATAGTACGATGGTTGTTAGTGAAGATAGTACGATGGTTGTTAGTGAAGATAGCACGATGGTTGTTAGTGAAGATAGTACGATGGTTATTAGTGAAGATAGTACGATGGTTGTTAGTGAAGATAGTACGATGGTTGTTAGTGAAGATAGTACGATGGTTGTTAGTGAAGATAATACGATGGTTGTTAGTGAAGATAGTATGATGGTTGTTAGTGAAGATAGTACGATGGTTGTTAGTGAAGCTAGCACGATGGTTGTTAGTGAAGATAGTATGATGGTTGTTAGTGAAGATAGCACGATGGTTGTTAGTGAAGATAGTACGATGGTTGTTAGTGAAGATAGTACGATGGTTGTTAGTGAAGATAGTACGATGGTTGTTAGTGAAGATAGTACGATGGTTGTTAGTGAAGATAGTACGATGGTTATTAGTGAAGATAGTACGATGGTTGTTAGTGAAGATAGTACGATGGTTGTTAGTGAAGATAGTACGATGGTTGTTAGTGAAGATAGTACGATGGTTGTTAGTGAAGATTGCACGATGGTTGTTAGTGAAGATAGTACGATGGTTGTTAGTGAAGATAGTATGATGGTTGTTAGTGAAGATAGTACGATGGTTGTTAGTGAAGATAGTACGATGGTTGTTAGTGAAGATAGTACGATGGTTGTTAGTGAAGATAGTACGATGGTTGTTAGTGAAGATAGCACGATGGTTGTTAGTGAAGATAGTACGATGATTTGAAGAGATAAATTAAAAATATTAGTTAATGGTTCACAGAGTTCCATTTTGCATTACTTAAAAACCCTTGAAAAAAGCTCATCAGGTCCCGGTGACTTATTTTGTTTCAGATGGTCTATTTGTTTCTTAACCATTTCACTAGTGACTGTGATGTTACATAATTTATCTTCTTCAGGCCCACTATAAACACTAATTACTGGCATATTGTTAGTGTCTTCCTGTGTAAAAACCGAGAGAAAATAATTATTTAAAATCGAGAAAATTTCATTCTCCTTGTCAGTAAGATGCCCAGAGTTATTTTTAAGGGGACCTATCTTGTCTCTAACTTTTGTTCTATACACCTGGAAAAAAACTTTTTGGGTTAGTTTTAGAATCCCTAGCAACTTTAATTTCATAGTCCCGTTTAGCTTTTCTTATCCCCTTTTTAATGTCCCTCTTAATGTCAATATACTGATTCATAAGACGACCCTCACCTCTTTTGATGCGCCTATAAATTCCTTTCTTCTTCCCTGAAAGATATTTGAGCCTATTATTCATTCATTTTGGGTCATTTTTAATTTATTTAATTTCTTTATACGGGATAAATGTTCTTTGGGCAGCATGTATAGTGTTTAGAAAGATGTCATATTGATAACTCTCTTCGTTATCCCAGTCCAAAGCTGATAAGTGTTCTTTAAACCATTGCAATCTGCTAAGCGAAAATCTGGAACCGCTATTGAGTTATCCCTACTATCATCTTTATGGGCTGATCAAGACTCATAAACCAGGGAACCTAGTGCATCCTGTTAATTCAGCAGTATATAACTTAGCTAAATGGTTGGTTAAACTTTTAACTCCCATAGTTGTTAGGATCTCGGAGGCGAATATTAAAAATAATGTTGACCTAACTGAAAGGCTAGAGAAATTAAATGTTTCACACTACCCTTGTGAGTTTTGATGTCACAGCCCTGTTTACCAGAGTCCCTGTGAAGGCTTACTCAGCCCTGTAACAACTTCAGTCAGTATTACTAAGCCTGGCTCCTCCTCAGGAAAATTAATGAATAGAAAAAGAACAAAACTGACAAATATAAACACTTTATTATTTAGGAAATATGAAATATAAAACACTTAAATATGAAATACTGATCCTTCATGAAAGAAAATGAAAAATTAAATATATAAATGATATCTGAATTCAACGCTAAAAACTTGGGTGTCTGGTGTTGGTGACACTGCGTGTTGTTGCAATAGAAGCCGTTGCTGATGATGTGGGGGGGGTCGCAGTTGTTGGTGACAACCCACTGGCTCGTTCTAGTGGCCGTAAGTAATCTTTCCCGATGACAGGAGATCAGGTTCTTGACCGCTGTAATGATGAGGGGTTACGTCTTGATTCTTCATACAAGTGCACAGGCAAGTAAATCCAATATGGGACGTCTCCAGGACGTTAGTCCATCTCCTTCAGTTTTTCTCGTTGATTGACAGGTGACCCTCTCTGTCATCCAAGCTGAAAAGATAGACAGGTTACCCACTGCTTAAATAATCACTCTCCATGATAAGTACAATACCTAAAAGACGTGGTGATTATTACAACAGTCAACTTAGAGCAAGGCTGAAAAGACTACCTGGAGTTTACCTGGAGAGAGTTTCGGGGGTCAACGCCCCCGCGGCCCGGTCTGTGACCAGGCCTCCTGGTGGATCAGCCCCTGATCAACCAGGCTGTTGCTGCTGGCTGCACGCAAACCAATGTACGAGCCACAGCCCGGCTGATCAGGAACTGACTTTAGGTGCTTGTCCAGTGCCAGCTTGAAGACTGCCAGGGGTCTGTTGGTAATCCCCCTTATGTGTGCTGGGAGGCAGTTGAACAGTCTCGGGCCCCTGACACTTATTGTATGGTCTCTTAACGTGCTAGTGACACCCCTGCTTTTCATTGGGGGGATGGTGCATCGTCTGCCAAGTCTTTTGCTTTCGTAGTGAGTAATTTTCGTGTGCAAGTTCGGTACTAGTCCCTCTTGGATTTTCCAGGTGTATATAATCATGTATCTCTCCCTCCTGCGTTCCAGGGAATACAGGTTTAGAAACCTCAAGCGCTCCCAGTAATTGAGGTGTTTTATCTCCGTTATGCGCGCCGTGAAAGTTCTCTGTACATTTTCTAGGTCGGCAATTTCACCTGCCTTGAAAGGTGCTGTTAGAGTGCAGCAATATTCCAGCCTAGATAGAACAAGTGACCTGAAGAGTGTCATCATGGGCTTGGCCTCCCTAGTTTTGAAGGTTCTCATTATCCATCCTGTCATTTTTCTAGCAGATGCGATTGATACAATGTTATGGTCCTTGAAGGTGAGATCCTCCGACATAATCACTCCCAGGTCTTTGACGTTGGTGTTTCGCTCTATTTTGTGGCCAGAATTTGTTTTGTACTCTGATGAAGATTTAATTTCCTCATGTTTACCATATCTGAGTAATTGAAATTTCTCATCGTTGAACTTCATATTGCTTTCCGCAGCCCACTAAGTTTATTATTGGTCAAAAGTGAAGCTTTCAACCAATAAATCCACTAAAATACAAGGCAGGCATGTACTTACAGTAGTGTTGGGAGCTGTGAGTCAAGTGATTTACTGTTTGACCAGAGCCCCACACGTCACCTTTCGGGGGGGGGGGGGGGGGAAGAGGGAAGGGAAGGGATATTGGGAGCTAAACTGACCCTACGTTAACAAACAGCTGGCAATCAAACTATCACTTTAGGGGTGGAGGAAAAAAGGTGGGAATAGCGGGAGCTGGACTTACGCTACCTTAACAAGTAACCGGCAAGCAAAGTATCACTTTCGGGGAGGGGGCAAAAAGGCGGGAATAGCGGGAGCTTGACTTACCCTACCTTAACAAGTAGCCGGCAATGAAACTATTGTTTCTATATACTCCCTCGCTACTCCTATCTATTGAACTTTTCCCTCACACTCCCCCATACAAAGACTTATAGTCAAGGAGTATAAGAAGAATAGGCGAGGAAAAAGTTCTAACATGTGGAAGTCGCGTAAGGCAAGAAATCTTCTACTGACTGTCACGACTTAACCAGTCAGAGAAATAATTGGATGAACCATTGATATACACAATATGGAACTTAAAAGCCTGGAGTGCCAATGTCCACCTCAAGAGGCGACTGTTGGTTCCCTTAAAAGTTTCTAGGTATATCAAAGGTTTGTGGTCTATTTCTAAAATGAATTCTTTTCCCAGCAAATAAAATTTAAGTTTGGAGATACCCCACACAAGGGCTAAACATTCCTTTTCTATTGTGGAGTATCTTGTTTCTGCGGGAAGGAGTTTCTGGCTTAGGAAGCATACAGGGAAGGGAGTACCATCATGGTGTTGTAGTAACACTGCATCTAAGCCAGTATTGGAGGCATCAGTTCTTAAACAAAATGTTTTATTAATATCTGGAATCTTAAGTATAGGGTCTTTCGAAAAGATACTTTTTATCTCATTAAACTTTTCCCGAGCTACGTCGTAAAGTTCAAGAGGTTCCTTCACAGACTTTTTAACCAAGTCCAATAAGATGCCTGTAAGATCAGTAATGTTTGGGATAAACCGTGCATAAAAATTTACAGAACCAAGAAAGCTACGCATGAGCTTCTTGGTTTTGGGGAATTTAAATTCTAATAAAGCTTTGATCTTACTGGGGAGAGGCTGCAGAGAGTTATTAGAAAGTATCAGTCCAAGATATCTAATCTTGTTATACCCAAGGAAGCATTTCTTCGGCTTGGCAGTGAGGCCATGTGAGCGTAACCTACGCAAAACTGATGTTAATGTTTGGATATGTTCGCCCCACGTGGATGTCATTACGTAAATGTTATCAAAATAAACTGAAACATTTGGCATATTACCCAAGACCTTTCTCATCAGTCTCACGTAGGTAGCACAGGCAGTTACCAAACCGAAGGGCATAGTTCTATACTGCATCAGTCCTTGGTGTGTAGGAAAAGCGGTGTACTGCTTAGAAGAAGGATCTAACATTACTTGATGATATGCCAGCGCAATATCAATCTCTGAAAAGAAGGAAGAGTCACAAAATTTGTGTCGATCGCTATCTATCAAGGGCATAGGTTCAGCATCCCACCGAGTTATAGCATTAAGGCCTCTGAAGTCAATAGCAAGTCTTTATGAATTATCCTCCTTCTTAACCATGACTACTGGTGAACAATATGCAGATACTGAAGGTTCAATGATCTTTAGTTTTAATAATTTGTCTACCTCTCGGTCAAATGCATCCCTAAGGTGAACTGGAACTGGGTATAATTTCCGTTTGATAGGATTGTCCGTCACTAAGTCAATGTTATGGGGGTCGTCCCTCAGTTACTAAAAACAACAGACATAGCCCCACTCCACAAAGGGGGCAGTAAAGCAACAGCAAAGAACTACAGACCAATAGCACTAACATCCCATATCATAAAAATCTTTGAAAGGGGCCTAAGAAGCAAGATCACCACCCATCTAGAAACCCATCAGTTACACAACCCAGGGCAACATGGGTTTAGAACAGGTCGCTCCTGTCTGTCTCAACTACTGGATCACTACGACAAGGTCCTAAATGCACTAGAAGACAAAAAGAATGCAGATGTAATATATACAGACTTTGCAAAAGCCTTCAACAAGTGTGACCATGGCGTAATAGCGCACAAAATGCGCGCTAAAGGAATAACAGGAAAAGTCGGTCGATGGATCTATAATTTCCTCACTAACAGAACACAGAGAGTAGTCGTCAACAGAGTAAAGTCCGAGGCAGCTACGGTGAAAAGCTCTGTTCCACAAGGCACAGTACTAGCTCCCATCTTGTTCCTCATCCTCATATCCGACATAGACAAGGATGTCAGCCACAGCACCGTGTCTTCCTTTGCAGATGACACCCGAATCTGCATGACAGTGTCTTCCATTGCAGACACTGCAAGGCTCCAGGCGGACATCAACCAAATCTTTCAGTGGGCTGCAGAAAACAATATGAAGTTCAACGATGAGAAATTTCAATTACTCAGATATGGTAAACATGAGGAAATTAAATCTTCATCAGAGTACAAAACAAATTCTGGCCACAAAATAGAGCGAAACACCAACGTCAAAGACCTGGGAGTGATCATGTCGGAGGATCTCACCTTCAAGGACCATAACATTGTATCAATCGCATCTGCTAGAAAAATGACAGGATGGATAATGAGAACCTTCAAAACTAGGGAGGCCAAGCCCATGATGACACTCTTCAGGTCACTTGTTCTATCTAGGCTGGATTATTGCTGCACTCTAACAGCACCTTTCAAGGCAGGTGAAATTGCCGACCTAGAAAATGTACAGAGAACTTTCACGGCGCGCATAACGGAGATAAAACACCTCAATTACTGGGAGCGCTTGAGGTTTCTAAACCTGTATTCCCTGGAACGCAGGAGGGAGAGATACATGATTATATACACCTGGAAAATCCTAGAGGGACTAGTACCGAACTTGCACACGAAAATCACTCACTACGAAAGCAAAAGACTTGGCAGACGATGCACCATCCCCCCAATGAAAAGCAGGGGTGTCACTAGCACGTTAAGAGACCATACAATAAGTGTCAGGGGCCCGAGACTGTTCAACTGCCTCCCAGCACACATAAGGGGGATTACCAACAGACCCCTGGCAGTCTTCAAGCTGGCACTGGACAAGCACCTAAAGTCAGTTCCTGATCAGCCGGGCTGTGGCTCGTACGTTGGTTCGCGTGCAGCCAGCAGCAACAGCCTGGTTGATCAGGCGCTGATCCACCAGGAGGCCTGGTCACAGACAGGGCCGCGGGGGCGTTGACCCCTGGAACTCTCTCCAGGTAAACTCCAGGTACCGTGGAGGTAACACCTGGAATATCAGTAAAGACGTCTGAAAAGTTACTCACACATTGAAGTAGTTCATGTCTCTTATGGTCATCCAAAGATTCATTAATATTAATGTTGGTTGCATCCGAGTGGTCAAGAGTCACCAAGTCATGTAGTTCTTCATCATAGTCTAAGCTAGAGGTGTCAATTACGCACACTTTACATTCTTCAGTTGTTTTATCAAGTTCGTGTGGAAAAACTAAGTCAAAGTTATTAAGGCAGTTAACCGAATTTCTTCGGTAATATTTCTTAAGAATGTCGATATGATAAAGCTTAGGTTTCCCCTTGACTTCTATGAGGTAGTCAACTTTCCCACAAATTTTTAATACTTTATATGGACCTTTCCATGCTACTAATAATTTATTTGACTTGATAGGCAAAAGTACCAGAACTTCATCCCCTACTTTAAAACTTTTCCTCTGACTTTTGGAATCAAAATAGGCTTTGTACTGGTCCATTGACAAGCTTAAGTTTTTCGAAACTATGTCAGAGGTCTCCTCAAGTTTGGATCTAAGGTCAAGGAGAAACTGGTAAGAAGACTGAACCTCAGCATTCACCTCTTCATTAGTCCATAAGTCATGAAGGATGGACAATGGACCTCTGGCCTGTCTACCATAGAGAAGTTCAAAAGGTGAAAACCCCAAAGAGTCACTGGGAACTTCCCTCATGGCAAACAAAGCACAGGGTAGGTAACGATGCCACTCCTTAGGTTTACCTGGAGTTTACCTGGAGAGAGTTCCGGGGGTCAACGCCCCCGCGGCCCGGTCTGAGACCAGGCCTCCTGGTGGATCAGAGCCTGATCAACCAGGCTGTTGCAGCTGGCTGCACGCAAACCAACATACGAGCCACAGCCCGGCTGATCCGGAACTGACTTTAGGTGCTTGTCCAGTGCCAGCTTGAAGACTGCCAGGGGTCTGTTGGTAATCCCCCTTATGTGTGCTGGGAGGCAGTTGAACAGTCTCGGGCCCCTGACACTTATTGTATGGTCTCTTAACGTGCTAGTGACACCCCTGCTTTTCATTGGGGGGATGGTGCATCGTCTGCCAAGTCTTTTGCTTTCGTAGTGGGTGATTTTCGTGTGCAAGTTCGGTACTAGTCCCTCTAGGATTTTCCAGGTGTATATAATCATGTATCTCTCCCTCCTGCGTTCCAGGGAATACAGGTTTAGGAACCTCAAGCGCTCCCAATAATTGAGGTGTTTTATCTCCGTTATGCGCGCCGTGAAAGTTCTCTGTACATTTTCTAGGTCGGCAATTTCACCTGCCTTGAAAGGTGCTGTTAGAGTGCAGCAATATTCCAGCCTAGATAGAACAAGTGACCTGAAGAGTGTCATCATGGGCTTGGCCTCCCTAGTTTTGAAGGTTCTCATTATCCATCCTGTCATTTTTCTAGCAGATGCGATTGATACAATGTTATGTTAAGGGAGCAAAGTTTCCTTAAAATGGACTTGAGAATCGAATGCTGGCGCTCAATCCTCCCATTACAGCTGGGATGATAGGGTGTTGTGAAGAGAGGCTTCACTCCCAGAAGTTGGTATAAATGTTGCATTAAGTCAGATGTGAATTGTGTCCCACGGTCATACAAAATTTCTCTAGGGATGCCCACTCTGGAGAAGATGGACAAAATGGCTTCAGCCACCTCTGTAGTAGTTATGGTCTTTAAGGGTACAGCTTCAGGGAAACTCGAAGCATAATCAACTAATGTTAATATATATATATGTCCCCCAGATGAAAGTGGAGATAAAGGACCAACGATGGCAATAGCTACTCTTTCAAAAGGTACCGTAAAGATAGGCATTTTGACCATAAGTACTCGCCTGGTACCTCGGGAGGATGACATTTGGCAAACTTTACACGATCTACAATAGGTAGTGACATCTGAGGAAATTTTTGGCCAAAAATAGGTTTCCCTAATTTTATTTAAGGTTTTACGATGCGAGAAATGTCCGGCCACTGGCAGGTCATAAGCCATTTTAAGAACAGTCTCTCTGCATTGACTTGGAACAACTAAGATGGAATAGTCTATCTCATCTGAATTTAATCTGAATACTGACTTATACAAGATATCTTTTATATATTCAAATTTATATAAAAAGTTTTTCCTTTGGATAACTTGATTTTGTCTAGCTGCATTATGGCAATTCTGAAGAGAAGGGCAATTACGTTGTAAATTGACAAAAGAGTCCTTTGATATATCTAAAGGCTTTAAGTCAGGGAAAATCAAAGGATGGACAGTAGGAGAAGCCTGGGCTTTGGTCTGAGCCCTATTCAAGACATTTATGGTATTGGAGGTGATATCTTCACTTTCATCTAACAAGTGAACCGGTGATCCTACTACCTCGCTTTCGAGAGTAGCATCACTGGTTTTTAATCCCACATGAATATCACGAGACATTGTTTCATCTGAACTTTCGAGGGGCTTCTCTGACTCTACAGGAAGAGGATCTGAAACACTTATGTCCATCTTTGGTGATGAAAAGTCAACCTCAGAAGGAAGTATGGCACCTTTTACATTACCTATTAGTACGGAGCAAGAAGTGATGGGAGCTAGTACGGCTTCAGACCAACCTGTGAATCATTTAGACCTAATGTAACAACGAATGGTAGGAAAAGTGTCTGTACGGCCCAAGTAGTCTGAAAGTATAGCAGAGGAATGAGTTTCTTTAAGATTAGGGAACAGCTTATCAGAAATGACTATACAAGTGCATCCAGTGTCTCGTAAAATGGTAGATACATTAAGTCCATTAACTGTTCCTGAACAGAAGGGTACTTGGTCATTACAGTCTTTTAAACATCTTCCAACTTTTTGGACCTTCTTAGAAGGACAATCTGGACCTTAATGTCCCTTAACACCACACAAATGACTAACAGGAATAAAAGAAGTCATTTTACTTTCCACTAGAGGCTTTGATTTCTTAAGGTCTGATGAACCCTTGCCCTTAGGGTTCGATCCCTTTTAGGTCTTCATAGGAATCGTGAGCCTCTGCATACAAGTCACCAGCCTCAGCAACTTCCTCAGCTTTAATTAATCAGGTTACGTTCTCTGATGAATGTTCGTATCTGGTGAGGAAGAGCTGTGAGGAACTGGTCAGCAACCATGAAGTCTCTAAGAGATTCATAACTGCGATCAATTCCTGAACTCTCTATCCAAAAGTCGAACAAACGAAAGAGTGTTACCTGTAACTGTTGAAAGTTCTGGCCAGGCTGTAAGGTGGCATACCTGAAATCTTTCCTGTAAGAATTAGTGGTTTTTTGATATGCTTTAAGGATTGCCTTCTTCAGTAGGTTATAATTACATATGATATCCTGCGACAAAGTTGCATAGATATTCAAAGCTGTACCAGAAAGTAACATTCCTAACCTAGTAGCCCAGGTGTCAGCAGGCCATTCACAGAGGGTAGCGGTATTTTCAAACCTGATAATGTATGAAGTTATGTCTTCCCCCTCTGTGAAGGGAGGTAAATTAGGTGTTGGAATATGTGCACTAGCTGCACGTTGTTCCATTACTCCTTCATCTAATTGATGTTGTGAGAAAGTTAACTTTTTATTCTCTGATTCAAGGCGAGCTTGTTCGAGCTCGCGATCCTTTTCTCTCTCCCTTAACTCATATTCTCTATCCTTTGCTCTTTCCTCAAGTTCCCTTAATTTAACTTGTTCATCACGTACTTTAGTTCTTTCCTCACGATCAAGTCTATCACGCTCTTTTTTGTCTTCTCTCTCTCTTTCTAACTGTCTTTCTTCTCTCTCAATTCTCTCTCTTCCAAGTCTTTCCTGGATCTTAGCACTAATGAAAGATTCTAAATTTTTCCCTGTTATTCCTAACTTACTTCCAGCATTCATCCAAAACTGATATTGCTCCATATTTGCAAGAATAACTTAAACTATCATGGGAAAAATGAAATGGGTATTAAAGAAAACGGAGGGTTCAATTCCTGCTCCGCTCAAACTGTAAATAAACCAGAGGGCTCGATCCCTGCTTCAATTAAACAATATGTATTAATGAAAACGAAGAGTTCTATGCCGGCTCCGAGCAAACAGTAAGTAGAATGGGGTCCCTTGACCATCCAATCTTCTCACCAACAAATCAAAGAGTGTCCAACGACAGTTCCCTTGATATAATAAAGAGCTCAATGAAACAAATTGTCACTGGAAAATCTTGGGTCCCTAGAGTCTAATCCTCCAAAGTGTTTCAAGCTCACAAGAAAGGTGGCAGAATTAACTATTATATCCTGCCTGACTTGACTTACAGTAAATTGAGACTATAACAATCGCCAAATCTTTTAAATACCTGTACTGTAGTCCTACCATAGAGAATGATTACTCATGGCTGGTGGTAACTATCTGTGGTATGCAGCGTTGAAGTTCCAATGTTAGATTCGAGATGGAATTGAATCTTGATTCTGTCGAGTTGGATCCTGGCAAGGTCGCCACTTGTGAAGGCTTACTCAGCCCTGTAACAACTTCAGTCAGTGTTACTAAGCCTGGCTCCTCCTCAGGACAATTAATGAATAGAAAAAGAACAAAACTGACAAATATAAACACTTTATTATTTAGGAAATATGAAATATAAAACACTTAAATATGAAATACTGATCCTACATGAAAGAAAATTAAAAATTAAATATATGAATGATATCTGAATTCAACGCTAAAAACTTGGGTGTCTGGTGTTGGTGACACTGCGTGTTGTTGCAATAGAATAGTCAGTAAGTAAGTTTATTCAGGTATACACAAATACAGTTACATAGAATTATCATACATAGCAGCATATGTGTAGAGAACCTGGGATAACCCAAAAAAGTCAGACAGAGTGACTTATTTCCATTGGGGTCCTTTTACCTTATTATTATAATATAAAGGTTATAATATTTTCTTATTATTCTACAATGAAGATAACATCTTATTATCATACTAAAAAGACTATCTACTACACGAGGGTCATTAAGACTATCTACAATACAAGGGTCATTACTAGGAATATGGTAAAATTTACACGTATGTTAGCTAAAAAATAGAAAATCATTCCCCTCCCTTTCTGTAGCTACATTCATCAGACACCTTTTGGGACTCTTCTTGAACTGGTTCATGCTATGACTGGCTTTGACATGTGCGGGTAGTCTGTTCCATTCCTTTATTGCTGTAGAATAAAAGGTGTTTGATGCCTGCCCACTGAATGTGGGTACTACAAAGTTGTGCTCCCTCCCCCTAATACTACCTGGAGTTTACCTGGAGAGAGCTCCAGGGGTCAACGCCCCCGCGGCCCGGCCCGAGACCAGGCCTCCTGGTGGATCAGAGCCTGATCAACCAGGCTGTTACTGCTGGCTGCACGCAAACCAACGTACGAGCCACAGCACGGCTGATCAGGAACCGACTTTAGGTGCTTGTCCAGTGCCAGCTTGAAGACTGCCAGGGGTCTGTTGGTAATCCCCCTTATGTGTGCTGGGAGGCAGTTGAACAGTCTCGGGCCCCTGACACTTATTGTATGGTCTCTTAACGTGCTAATGACACCCCTGCTTTTCATTGGGGGGATGGTGCATCGTCTGCCAAGTCTTTTGCTTTCGTAGTGAGTGATTTTCGTGTGCAAGTTCGGTACTAGTCCCTCTAGGATTTTCCAGGTGTATATAATCATGTATCTTTCCCTCCTGCGTTCCAGGGAATACAGGTTTAGAAACCTCAAGCGCTCCCAGTAATTGAGGTGTTTTATCTCCGTTATGCGCGCCGTGAAAGTTCTCTGTACATTTTCTAGGTCGGCAATTTCACCTGCCTTGAAAGGTGCTGTTAGTGTGCAGCAATATTCCAGCCTAGATAGAACAAGTGACCTGAAGAGTGTCATCATGGGCTTGGCCTCCCTAGTTTTGAAGGTTCTCATTATCCATCCTGTCATTTTTCTAGCAGATGCGATTGATACAATGTTATGGTCCTTGAAGGTGAGATCCTCCGACATGATCACTCCCAGGTCTTTGACGTTGGTGTTTCGCTCTATTTTGTGGCCAGAATTTGTTTTGTACTCTCATGAAGATTTAATTTCCTCATGTTTACCATATCTGAGTAATTGAAATTTCTCATCGTTGAACTTCATATTGTTTTCTGCAGCCCACTGAAAGATTTGGTTGATGTCTGCTTGGAGCTTTGCAGTGTCTGCAATGGAAGACACTGTCATGCAGATTCGGGTGTCATCTGCAAAGGAAGACACGGTGCTGTGGCTGACATCCTTGTCTATGTCGGATATAAGGATGAGGAACAAGATGGGAGCGAGTACTGTGCCTTGTGGAACAGAGCTTTTCACCGTAGCTGCCTCGGACTTTACTCTGTTGACGACTACTCTCTGTGTTCTGTTAGTGAGGAAATTATAGATCCATCGACCGACTTTTCCTGTTATTCCTTTAGGACGCATTTTGTGCGCTATTACGCCATGGTCACACTTGTCGAAGGCTTTTGCAAAGTCTGTATATATTACATCTGCATTCTTTTTGTCCTCTAGTGCATTTAGGACCTTGTCGTTATGGTCCAAAAGTTGAGACAGACAGGAGCGACCTGTTCTAAACCCATGTTGCCCTGGGTTGTGTAACTGATGGGTTTCTAGATGCGTGGTGATCTTGCTTCTTAGGACCCTTTCAAAGATTTTTATGATATGGGATGTTAGTGCTATTGGTCTGTAGTTCTTTGCTGTTGCTTTACTGCCCCCTTTGTGGAGTGGGGCTATGTCTGTTGTTTTTAGTAACTGTGGGACGACCCCCGTGTCCATGCTCCCTCTCCATAGGATGGAAAAGGCTCGTGATAGGGGCTTCTTGCAGTTCTTGATGAACACAGAGTTCCATGAGTCTGGCCCTGGGGCAGAGTGCATGGGCATGTCATTTATCGCCTGTTCGAAGTCATTTGGCGTCAGGATAACATCGGATAGGCTTGTGTTAATCAAATTTTGTGGCTCTCTCATAAAAAATTCATTTTGATCTTCGACTCTCAGTCTGGTTAGCGGCTTGCTAAAAACTGAGTCATATTGGGACTTGAGTAGCTCACTCATTTCCTTGCTGTCATCTGTGTAGGACCCATCTTGTTTAAGTAGGGGCCCAATACTGGACGTTGTTCTCGATTTTGATTTGGCATAGGAGAAGAAATACTTTGGGTTTCTTTCGATTTCATTTATGGCTTTTAGTTCTTCCCGCGATTCCTGACTCCTAAAGGATTCTTTTAGCTTAAGTTCGATGCTTGCTATTTCTCTGACCAGTGTCTCCCTGCGCATTTCAGATATATTGACCTCTTTTAGCCGCTCTGTTATTCTTTTCCGTCGCCTGTAAAGGGAGCGCCTGTCTCTTTCTATTTTACATCTACTCCTCCTTTTTCTTAGAGGAATAAGCCTTGTGCATACATCGAGTGTCACCGAGTTAATCTGTTCTAGGCATAAGTTTGGGTCTGTGTTGCTTAGTATATCTTCCGAGCTTATATCGGTTAGGACTTGGTTTACTTGGTCCCACTTTATGTTTTTGTTATTGAAGTTGAATTTGGTGAATGCTCCCTCGTGACTAGTCTCATTTTGTCGGTCTGGGGCTCCACGCATACATGTCTGAACCTCAATTATGTTGTGATCTGAGTATATTGTTTTTGATATGGTGACATTTCTTATCAGATCATCATTGTTAGTGAAGATGAGGTCTTGTGTATTCTCCAGTCTAGTAGGCTCTATTATTTGCTGGTTTAAATTGAATTTTGTGCAGAGATTTAAAAGCTCGTGTGAGTGTGAGTTTTCATCAGAGGTGCCTCCTGGTGTTATTACTGCAACAATATTATTTGCTATATTCCTCCATTTTAGGTGCCTTAAGTTGAAATCCCCCAGGAGCAAGATGTTGGGTGCAGGAGCTGGAAGATTTTCCAGACAGTGGTCAATTTTTAACAGCTGTTCCTGGAATTGCTGGGATGTTGCATCCGGAGGCTTGTAGACTACCACAATGACTAGGTTTTGGTTCTCGACCTTTACTGCTAAAACTTCCACTACGTCATTTGAGGCATTAAGCAGTTCTGTGCAAACAAGTGACTCTGCAATGTAAAGGCCAACCCCCCCCCCCTTTTGCCTGTTCACTCTGTCACATCTGTATAGGTTGTAACCTGGGATCCATATTTCGTTGTCCAAGTGATCCTTTATGTGGGTCTCAGTGAAAGCCGCGAACATTGCCTTTGCCTCTGCAAGCAGTCCACGGATGAAATATATTTTGTTGTTTGTTGCTGGCTTTAGACCCTGTATATTTGCAAAGAAGAATGTTATCGGACTGGTGGTATTGTTGGTACTGGGGGGGGATTTTTTTTCCGGCGTTAGTATCTGTATCTGTTGGTTTGGAGTGGAGGCCATCGACTGTGGTTCCACTCCAGGAATGACTGGATTTGGTGTACGATTTCTGCCATTTCCTGCCAGTTTTTTTTCCTTCCTGGCACTAAAAAACCTCTCCCTCTTGAGTGGCTGTGGCTACCCAGGTTTTCCCATGGCCTGGATGTTTTGTATCTTTTTGTCCCCTTTAGATGGTATGCCTGGCAATTTAAGTTATAGCACAGTCTTTCCTGTACTGAAGAGGTACACAGTTCAGGGTGAAAAAGCTTACAGGAAGGGAGTTTGCATTTTCCTGTTGTCATATGGGCATGGCATTTCCTAGGGTGGTCATAGTTGCACGTCCCATCTGTTTTTCCAGATTTCCCATGCCAGCAGATACCGAGTGCATAGTATGTGCACAGGCTTGGTTTCCGTTTGCTTTGGGTTTCTGTGACTGTATTCCCTGTTGGTGCATGTTTCCCTGTCTTACTTCTATCCTCCCTAGCACCAACAATGGAGCTCCCACCAGTTGTTTTTGGTAATATATCCTCACTATTGCTAGTGGAGTCCTCTTGTTTGCTATTTCCTGCGGTATTTCTAGTTTGCAATATTGGTTTTATCTTATCTTTGACTACACTTGTTTCCCTACTATGGCTCCTGTCCCCTATGAGGTCATTTATATGTATTCCTTCCTGCGTATAATTCCCGACTACCTGGACAAAATCTCCAGCTTCACCATTACTGTCTCCAAGGACAGCATCTCCAGCTTCCCCATTACTGTCTCCCAGGACAGCATCTCCAGCTTCACCATTACTGCCTCCCAGGACAGCACCTCTAGCTTCACCATTACTGTCTCCCAGGATAGCACCTCCAGCTTCCCCATTACTGTCTCCCAGGACAGCACTATCAGCCCCCCATTTACTGACTACCAGGACATCATCTCCAGCCTTACAGTTTCTGACTACATGGCCAGTATCAAGGGCAGTACCATTCAGCCCGGACTTTTTATGTTCCCATCTGTTGTAGAAAGCTTCCAGGTTTTCTATGAAAGCAGCTTTGATGTTGACCTCTTTTAATACCCTTGTGATTTTAGTCCATAGATTTATCTCATTTGGGCATACCCAAAAACACTTCCCTGTTTTAATACTGCTTGTAGCTAGTTCTTGGATATCTGCACAAGGGGTGTGACACCATTTTCCACAGAAATGACAATTTATGCATGTGGAAGCCCGTTTGTTTGACTGACCACAGACTACACACAGCTTCATAATGATTTGAATGGTTGATTTACTGCAATTCTACTAGCAACCTCTTGAATATTCTATTAATAACCTGCTAGGTGGTGCACAACGAAACCGTTTGAAACCAGTCCAGGGTTCGGACCCAACCTTGACAAAATTGACAGCAAGATATTCTGGACACTGTTCGTGAGCAATTTTATAAACATGATTTAGCTTCAGTTGTTTTACTCTGTCTTCAACATTCAGCATATCCAACTGCTGTAATTCATCCTGGCCTACATGTTCTCTTGGTCCCAGCCCCAGGATGAATCTTACGATTTTGTTCTGGGTGATTTGCAGTCTATCTTTCAATTTTTTTGTCAAGGCAGAGTACCAAGAAGAGCAAGCGTAATCCATATGGCATTGTATAAGGGCTAGACATAGGGTCCTGCGAGCCTCAGTAGGTAGACACTGTGCTTGTCTATACAGGAACTTCAGTCTGGCATTCGCTTTCTTTACTACACTGTTCCCTATCAGTTCTCCTGACATGCATGGGTCAAAGGGGATTCCCAAATATTTTACTGATGAAACCAAAGTGATGGGCTCCCCATTACATTGAACATTAAAATAAATTTACCCTTCTCAGTTTATGTTTCGTGCCAAAGAGAATGGCTTCAGTTTTCCCTAGGTGTAATGATAGTTTGTTGTCTACTAACCATTTGCTGCAGGACTCCAGTTCCAGTGTTAAAATATTAGCAATATCTTGTGGGTCTTTACCTGACACTAACAGAGCACTGTCATCTGCATACAGTAGGAGTTTGCACTTGACACTGATAGGCATATCATTGACATAACATAAGAATAATAAGGGACCCAGAATACTACCTTGGGGAACTCCACATGTTATCGGCAGGGGTTCTGATTCTGCTTTGTTGATTTTGACTATTTGTCTCCTGTTGCTAACGTAGGACTTAAACCAATTTACAGAACCTATACCGATAGCTTGAAGTTTATTACATAATATATTGTGGTTGACAGTATCGAAGGCCTTTTGCAGGTCTAAGGTTACCATACCTATGAGGTTCCCCTTTGACATTTCAGTTCTCAGGTAATCCATCAGATTAATAAGGGAGGTGTCGGTTGAGTAGGATCTTCTGAAGCCCGATTGATAGCTATGGAGAATGTTGTTGTCATTAAGGTACTTAACTACTTGAGAATACACCGCCCTCTCCAGAATTTTAGATATTATACTGAGTATACTAACAGGCCTATAGTTGTTTACATCAGACCTACTATTTTTCTTGAAGATAGGAGTAACTCTGGCCTCCTTGAACCCCTCCGGTACGGTATTAGTGGTGATTGATAGATTTATTATGTGAGCAATAGGGATTGACAGTTCAGAAACACCATCTTTTAGGAACTTAGACGGGATGTTATCAGGGCCTGTGCTCTTAGTTGGGTTTAACCTGCTTAGTTCTTCTTGAATAAAGTCATGAGATACACTTACTAGTTGACAACTGTTTGGGGTTACCCCTTTATTGGTATAGTATGTTTGAAACTTATCAGAGTCTGTGTTAAAGGTATTTGATGCAGCTGGTAGTTTACTTACTAGTGTTGATGCAACAGATGTGTAGTATGAATTAAAGCAATTTGCCACCTTAGATGTTTCGTGGCATACCTCATTATCGATAGTGAGTACTATGTTAGACCTATCTACTGGCTTATGGCTATACCCCAACTGTTTTAGTTGTTGCCAGAGCTTTCTGGGGTTATGCTTATACTCTTCAATTTTTGAGCAGTAGTGCTTTGCCTTTGCTCCTTTTATAAGTCTCTGTACTCTGTTCCTCACCCTTTGGAATTCATTTAGTGCTGCAATGTCCTGTCTGTTTGCTTTAAATCTTTTTAGCAGCTGGTCTCTGAATTTCATATTATCTAATATCTCAGTATTCATCCAGGATTCAGTTCTTCGTTTAATCCTAACCTCTTTAACTGGTGCAATATTATCAAGGATGGTAGTGAACATTGTTTTGAATTTTTCCCAGGCATCGTTTACGTCCGTGCAACTTATCTCTGTCCAGTCACAATTGTGTAGCCTATTTACCAGTGTTTCTTTACTGTAGTTTCTAGTTGACCTCATTTTTATTGTCCTGTGTAGGCCTATCCTATCCCTAGTGATTTTCCTGGTGCAGTAAATGATGAAATGATCACTAAGACCTGTGGTAATGACGCCTGACTGATTAATGTTCTCAGAGCGGTTACAAAGTATGTGGTCAATTAGGGTGGCTGAGAACTGTGTGATCCGGGCTGGTATATTAATTAGTTGAGTGTAACTATTTAATGCTAGAATTTGCTTATACCTTTTGCATAGCCCGTTATTTTGCTGCTGAAAACAGATATTGAAGTCGCTCAGTATTATTGTCTCGCAATTGTTTTCAACTCCGGACAAGACTCTGGAAAAGTCTTCTAAGAACTGGTCCTGGGTAGGAGGGCGGTAACTAGTTCCTACTAAGATGAGTTTGGTCTTGGGAAGCATCACTTCAAACCATAGAATCTCCAGTTTATTGTTATTTAAATCAGGTCTTGGGTTGTAAGCTAAGTCATTTCTAATGTAGGCACATACTCCACCACCCTTTCTGTTCCTATCTAAGCGTTTTATATTGTAACCTTCTATTTTGACCTCGTCGTCAGTCACTGTATCATCCAACCAAGATTCAGAGATGGTTATAACTGCCGCCCTAATTTTGTTAGCTAGAATCCTAATCTCTGCCAATTTAGGAAGAAGTGATCTTGCATTGACATGAATAAAGTGAAGGCCTGTTTTCAAAAAACAATCATAATCATCAATATATGGCAATGGGTCATTTGTATTAAAATTAGGTAAATCAATGTCATCACTGCTAAAGGGTAACTGTGCCAAAGTGCATTTGTTACACACAAAATGAATTCTGGCACTGTTGCTATAATTGTACATACATCCATCATGCACCCACCCCTTACACATTTTACATAAGGTGCCTTTTCTGTTTTTCATGCGTACTTTAGTACAGTGTATGCATCTGTTTGGTAGTGTTTGAGATAATAATGGCTGTATTGTCTCACATTGACCTATGTATGCATTACATATGGAGTTAAGGTTATCATTCCTAGCTACTAGACCGTCATTATCGCCGTCATTTATCTGTCTGTTTTGCCTCTGCACAATAGTTTGAGGTCCTGGATTAATTTGGATATCACCACTTAAGAGCGCTACAATAAGAGCTGTGTGCCACTGTTTTTGTTTGGGTATGCGGTGTTGCCATACCTTGCGGCGACAGTGACATTTACTTTTCTGGTAGGATGGCAACTGTTGGGCTTTTACTGTCCAGGGCGCTGTTACTCCATTCACCTTTTCCAGCCCCCATGACTGATTTCTTTCTTCATGGAATTGAAGAAGAAAGATAAATACAGTGGACCCCCGGTTAACGATATTTTTTCACTCCAGAAGTATGTTCAGGTGCCAGTACTGACCGAATTTGTTCCCATAAGAAATATTGTGAAGTAGGTTAGTCCATTTCAGACCCCCAAACATACACGTACAAACGCACTTACATAAATACACTTACATAATTGGTCACATTCGGAGGTAATCGTTATGCGGGGGTCCACTGTATAATTATGGCAGCCTGTACCCCCCTAATGCCTGCCATTTTCACTCTTCGCTCTTTTACTCATATACAATAATATTTATTTCTCTTTTCCAGTCCCTAGTACACTTAGTATCTGCTTTAGCAATCACCACTGAATTACTAGTAAAATTTCCTCTTCAAAACCCTCTTCACTGCTCACTTTTCCCTTAACTTCACAAACCCTTTACAGATTAACCCCTTATTACACACTCCCCTTCACATCTCACTTTGCAGTCTGGCTTCCCCAATTAACGTCTAACTCCTTTCCATTCTGGTTGATCAGAAAGGTTTAATCAATGGTTTTATCCTTCAAAATCACCCTCAATTTCATTTATCAGGGGTTGTGTGGTATTGTTGACTGCCTGACCTGTTCTGCTGACTCAGCCATTTTTAAAGCACTGAGGGGAATAACGTCACCTACAACCTGACTTTCCTTGAGTTTATAGATATATTTGGCGTTTTCTGATATGATTCTCTCACTGTACACTGGTCAGCTGAATATAGGTCATCTACTAAAACATTAACCTTGACTGTTTAACTATTCACTTCTTTCTCACGACTGGCACTGAGGGATATCCGACCTATAACCTTGGAGTTTTGTACTGTTGATTTGACGATGTCTCCTGTGTTTCCCTCTCGTTAGCACTGGTACAGGTGATATGATGGTGGTACAGATATGATGCTACTGTCAACAGATGAACGTCAGTGAAGATGAGAATTTCACTTCGCTAGTTGTACATCTGGCAGTAGCGGCTGTTTGGATGCCGGTCAGCCATGTTTAAATGCTCAATTCTTTCCATCGTTTGGCACTGAAGAAAAAAGTCCTACAGACCTGTCATTTCCTTGGAGATTTAGTTGATCAGGTTTTCTGCCATGTTGTCTTCCCGTTAAACACTGGTGCAGTTGATATGGAGGTCAGTTATTTCATTGTAGTGGAAAACGTCTCATGTCTGGTTCATGTATGGCAGCAGGTCTGGTACTTGAATGCCGGTCCCTCTTTTGTCATATTTAGTCCATTTCGTTGTCATCACCGTCAGTTTTTATGTCACTATAGGTTCCTTGCATGCTGTTGCAGCAGTACTTGCAAATTTGGCCATCACTGGAGTTCGGATAGGCCCAGGGGACGGCAAGATATAGGAGCAGCCTTGTTGCTGCTTGCTGTGGCTGCAGCAGCAATTTCACCTGATGATGTGGGGGGGGGAGTCGCAGTTGTTGGTGACAACCCACTGGCTCGTTCTAGTGGCCGTAAGTAATCTTTCCCGATGACAGGAGATCAGGTTCTTGACCGTTGTAATGATGAGGGGTTATGTCCTTATTCTTCATACAAGTGCACAGGCAAGTAAATCCAATATGGGACATCTCCAGGACGTTAGTCCATCTCCTTCAGTTTTTCTCATTGATTGACAGGTGACCCTCTCTGTCATCCAAGCTGAAAAGATAGACAGGATACCCACTGCTTAAATAATCACTCTCCATGATAAGTACAATACCTAAAAGACGTGGTGATTATTACAACAGTCAACTTAGAGCAAGGCTGAAAAGACTAAGTTTATTATTGGTCAAAAGTGAAGCTTTCAACCAATAAATCCACTAGAATACAAGGCAGGCATGTACTTACAGTAGTGTTGGGAGCTGTGAGTCGAGTGATTTACTGTTTGACCAGAACCCCACACGTCACCTTTCGAGGGGGGGGGGAAGAGGGAAGGGAAGGGATATTGGGAGCTAAACTGACCCTACGTTAACAAGCAGCCGGCAATCAAACTATCACTTTAGGGGTGGGGGAGAAAAGACGGGAATAGTGGGAGCTGGACTTACCCTACCTTAACAAGTAGCCGGCAATGAAACTATTGTTTCTATATACTCCCTCGCTACTCCTATCTATTGAACTTTTCCCTCACAGTCCCTGACTTGTTTACGCTTGAAGAGGAACTAGAAAACTTGTCGTACCTCAAGAATATAATTAGTGTGCAGAAAACACTTCACGTTATGGATTAAAAGTTTGTGTTTGAAAACAAGTATGATGCTCAAAAACATAGCATAGTTTTGGGAAATTCCCTCACTGTCTTACTCAGCAACCTGTATATGAAATTCGACGAGACTACACTACTTAATGCTAGGTGGTTCAGATACGTAGATGATGTGTTTTGCCTTTGTCCTAGAGATCATAGCATTGATGACTTCCTACCTAGACTCAATGGTCTGGTACCTTCTATTAAGTTTGCAATAGAGCATGAAGTAGATAACACCCTTCCCTTCCTAGACATGTTGATCTATCGCATCGACACAAGATTCAAATTTCTAGTTTACGGAAGACAATTAATGTGTCATCATGCATTCATTATTATTCCAATCATGAATTTAAGGTTAAAAATGGTGTTTTCCTTAAAATGTTCCTGAGAACTTTGTGTATCTGTAATCCTTAATACTTAGAGGACTGAATTAACAAGAAATTTAACATAGTCACAAAACTGAGATTCGCCAGGGATTTTGTTGAGAAGGCTCTACTGTCAGCTAGGAAGACTTCCTACAAGCCTGAACCTAAGGAAATGCTTGACAGGAAAAATGTATTGGTCTTGCCATACAATGACAATTTGATCTGCCTGCATAATGAACTAAAAAACCTTAATATAAATCTGACTTTCAAAAACACTGGGACAGTGAAACAGAGACTGGTTAAATACACACTGCCTAATAATGTGGGTGGTGCCTATAGAGTCCCACGCATCCTTTGCCCACTCTCATACATTGGTCAGATAGGTAAACCTCTAGAAATTAGATTATCCCAACACAGTACACAGTCAGGACAGGCGAGGCGTCGAATGCGATCTTTAAACCTTATCAGCTCTTGCAGTCACCCACCGGGCTGAACTGCCACCCAGATAATTATACCCAACAGTTCCATCATGTAAAGAAACATAATTGAGTCCTCCCTCTTGAAACATGATAGGAATGCCATAAATAGCTCAAATTATGGGATGTACAAACTAGATAGTTATTTAGTGGAGTCTATTTTGCACAGCCTAAAACAACAATGTTATAGAAAAGTGCAGAATTGCTCCTTAGGCCAGGGGGTTTCATGATGTTTCGGTTTTATTCGACAGAGTCTGCAAACTGAACTTCATGGTATATCCTTCATTAGCGTCGATGTAATTTATAACATCTTGTTAAGTCCGTCATGTGCGTCGATATTGAACATGTTAAGTCTGCCGTAACTATCGATATAACACACCCACCAACTACTGCAAACAGGTGTCGTAATGCTACAGGTGGTCTAGGTGGTGTGCTGCAATACAGACTACAAACTGAGTGATATAAAATCAGTAGTAAGGGTGTTCAATTAGGTATGGGTGCACATGTACAATCATCCTAGAATAGACCAAAAGAGAGGCAGAGTGACCTATTGAGGTCGTAACCCATCAAGGTACAGTGGTACAAGATACACCTAGTTCACTGCATATATATATAAAAACCAATATATATATATATATATATATATATATATATATATATATATATATATATATATATATATATATATATATATATATATATATATATATATATATATATATATATATATATATATAGAATGGGGTCCACCTTTGGTGTAAATTGTGGGACCCATAGCCTCGGAGAAGTGGATAAAAAGGCTTCAAGGAAGAATATTTGGATTTCTTCCTGAAGCCGTTTGAATATTCCACTTCCCCTACCACCCCATCTTTTGATATATATTTTTTTTACCAATAGGAATATTTTATTACATAATATGGTACAGAAGATTTAAAAGATACATTATTGATATAAAGGTGGCATATACAGTACATGTTGTTACGTGTGTCTCACCGATTATAAGGCGAAAATCTCATCCAGCTCCTCAGAGCTGGGGCGTGTGCCCAAAATACAGCAGGCATTACCCCTTTGAACAGCCGCACTGAGTCGCTGGAACAGAAAACTAGCTGCCCTGGGATCCCTAGTTACCCTGATGAGTCTTTTTCCCAGCTCATTAAGGAATTTAGATGCACTCTTTCCCCATTAGCCAAGGGTCTCTGAGCCTATGGGAACAAACATATAATGATGGGCAAGTTCTCCATATTTTCTAGACTTTTGGGACTCCCTGAAGCTGGCAGCTGCCCCTCCTTCCTCCTTGGTGTATTGGAGATAGGTATCAGCCAAGGTAGATGCACATGTATAGTCCCACACCACCTGCTTCCCATCTGTCCAGGCTTGAAGGGTGATACCATCTGGACGCTTCTGGCTGCCATCAAATCTGCATAGTTGGGGTGGCTCCCTTACTGCTGGGCATCCAGCTGTTGTGAGGCTCCTCTTGATAATGTTATTAACCTCCTCATGTCTTGCAATCTTTCCCTCGGATTTACGGCACACAAGACCATGGTACCCGAATCGGTCTGCTGCTTCACTGCCACAAATACACCTGTGTTCGGCGAGAATAGGGGCGGCAAGTCGAAGGGCAACACCGATGCGGATGGTCTGTGGGTCAAGGCGTGTGCCAAGGCTGGAGTTGGGAACAGCCAACAGAAAGTCCCCAGCATGAGGGGCTCTCACTGCCAGGAGGCAGGCTCTATCCTTCCCTGACACACTCTGAAGCATTGTTGAGGCTATATTTTCCACTATTGGACCATCCCAGTGCGATTGTTTGTAGTTGTTGGGGGGAGCAGGTCTGGTTTCAGAGCCCATTAGATTATCCCAGATCATTGCTCCGTCAATGAATTTTTGGTCCTGGACTCCAATCTTGTCCCTAAGATGTTCAGGGAGAATCGCTGCTACAAGCTCTCTGGATACAATACACGAGAACAGAAAAGCAGGTAACGCAATCTGTGATGACTTGCGGACACCAATGCCTCCTAGTCTGACTGGAAGTGTAGCTTGGTTCCACTGCCCGTCTTCTAGAGTAAGGTTAAGTACTTTCGTAAAAATCTGCCTCAGAATACTGTCATATTCGTGCAGTATAGGGTTATCATATGAAGGTGCACATCTTAGGAAATATGTCAACCTGGGCAGACTCAAGCACTTCGTGAGAAGGTACAAGGAATCGTGGGTGTCCAGATTTCCTATTCGTTGTTCCATTCTCCTTAACTCTTCCAATTTCTTCCTGAGAATTGTGTCAATGGCATTGCTTCCCAGAGGTGCTCCTAGCAAGACACTATTTGTGGGGGCAATGACTGCTGCTCCTGGTAGTTTTGATCTCACTGCATTTATCACTTATTGACTGACTGAGATGATTTCACATTTGGATGGATTCAGGACGAGACCCATTTCCTGTCCCCGTGTCATTACCTGTGTAAGGTCATGTAGGAGGGACTCCTTTGTACCTGCTAGTGTGCCATCATCTAGGAACCAGATGTTTAGCTCGCTGGTCAGTCTGACTGTGATTTCCCTAACTGCTATACAGAAGAGAAATGGTGCAAGAGGATCTCCTTGTTGGACACCCTCCGATGATGTGATTTCATGCTCTCCAAAGAGAAGCATTGATTCCTTGCTATACCCAGCTGAAACAAAAGGGAAGAGACCAGGGAAATGTTCTTGTACTGCTGCTAATACAACGTCTCTTTTCAGGAGATTGAACGCATTCTTGAAATCTAATTTTACCACTGCATTGTCCTCAGGCAGGTTGTTGATATACGCCCTTGTTGCATGCACCGCTGCTTCACTTCCTTGAGAGACCCCAAAGTCAAGCTGGTTTGGTTGAAGCATCATGGCTGCCTGTGCACGAATACTTCGCACAGCAGCTTTGGATACGAGGCGGCGTAACGTGTTGCCTACTGCAATTGGCCGAATTCCTCCATCCTTCTTTTTAAGTGCACAAAGTGTTGCACCAAAAAAGAAAGGTCTAATTTCATCAGGAATCAGACCAGCCAAGGAATTGTTGACGAACCTTGTGATCTCTGAAAGCAGTGTCTCTGCAATTTCCCCAATAACTGGATTAACCATTTCCTTTAAATGCTGTGGCCTTATTCCAGTGTAACCCCCAGCAGAGCCAGATGGGAACGACATTATTGCTTTGTAAATGTCTGAGTCTTCCACAATCAATGGTTCCATAGTGGGGACAGAGGTGTTGGAACTGTTGGTGCCACTGGTTTCCCTGGCAGGGTGCTTTCCTCTAAGTGCTTCAGCCGTGTCAGCATCCCTGGGAGCAACTGTATCTTCACTGGTAATAATTCTTATTGCCCCCACTGTGTTGCCCTCTTCAATTTTCTTGCTCACCTGGACTCTGACTTTTTTACTGTCAGTAGAGTGAGTGGGGGTTCTCCCTCTCCCTATATTGGTAGTAGGTTGGTAGACAGCAACCACCCAGGGAGGTACTACCGTCCTGCCAAGTGAATGTAAAACGAGAGCCTGTAATTGTTTTATATGATGGTAGGATTGCTGGTGTCTTTTGTCTGTCTCATAAATATGCAAGACTACAGGTACATCTTGCTACTTCTACTTACACTTTGGTCACACTACACATACATGTACATGTACACGTTTATTTATACACACTCATCTGAGTTTTCTTTGATTTTGTCTTAATAGTTCTTGTTCTTAGTACTTTACCTTTCATACCCATGGGGAAGTGGAATAAGAATCTTTCCTCCGTAAGCCATGCGTGTTGTAAAAGTCAACTAAAATGCCGGGAACAATGGGCTAATAACCCATTTTCCTGTACACATTACTAAAAAGATTAAGGAGAAAATTGCTAAAGCGGAAAGTCTGAATGTGCGTGGATGTTGTGCAAATGATAAGAAAGAGATGATTGTGGATGTTATGAATGAGAAGAAGCTGGATGTCCTGGCTTTAAGTGAAACAAAGCTGAAGGGCGTGGGAGAGTTTCAGTGGAGAGGAATAAATGGGATTAGGTCAGGGGTTTCAAATAGAGTTAGAGCTAAAGAAGGAGCAGCAATAATGTTGAAGGATAAGCTATGGCAGGAAAAGAGGGACTATAAATGTATTAATTCAAGGATTATGTGGAGGAAAATAAAGGTTGGATGTGAGAAGTGGGTCCCATTTAATAGAATGTAAGATATATTATAGAAATAAAGATGACTCTGATTGGTTTTAAGATTTAAAATAGCTTGAAATTGAGCTCAAAGTAACGGAAATGCTCAATTTTTGCCGATGATCAAGAGTAAAAAATACACGTCCAATACACGTCAACTTGTGGGTCTAATATACTCTCATGAATATGCTGATAATATCTGAACAATTATTACAATATTGTATAACTGTAAATCTTCTATTTTTTTGGAAGAAAAAAAAAAACAAATTTTAAATTCATATGTAAAGCCTGGAAACGTAACTAATGAACAAATAAAATATTATTTTAGTACCTGGAATGTGAGCAGAGGTGGTGACTGAGAGCCAGTATGTGAGCAGTGGTGGTGACTGAGAGCAAGTATGTGAGCAGTGGTGGTGACTGAGAGCAAGTATGTGAGCAGTGGTGGTGACTGAAAGCAAGTATGTGAGCAGTGGTGGTGACTGAGAGCAAGTATGTGAGCAGAGGTGGTGATTGAGAGCCAGTATGTGAGCAGTGGTGGTGACTGAGAGCCAGTATGTGAGCAGTGGTGGTGACTGAGAGCAAGTATGTGAGCAGTGGTGGTGACTGAGAGCCAGTATGTGAGCAGTGGTGGTGACTGAGAGCCAGTATGTGAGCAGTGGTGGTGACTGAGAGCAAGTATGTGAGCAGTGGTGGTGACTGAGAGCAAGTATGTGAGCAGAGGTGGTGATTGAGAGCCAGTATGTGAGCAGTGGTGGTGACTGAGAGCCAGTATGCGAGCAGTGGTTGTGACTGAGAGCAAGTATGTGAGCAGTGGTGGTGACTGAGAGCCAGTATGTGAGCAGTGGTGGTGACTGAGAGCCAGTATGTGAGCAGTGGTGGTGACTGAGAGCAAGTATGTGAGCAGTGGTGGTGACTGAGAGCAAGTATGTGAGCAGAGGTGGTGATTGAGAGCCAGTATGTGAGCAGTGGTGGTGACTGAGAGCCAGTATGTGAGCAGTGGTGGTGACTGAGAGCAAGTATGTGAGCAGTGGTGGTGACTGAGAGCAAGTATGTGAGCAGTGGTGGTGACTGAGAGCAAGTATGTGAGCAGTGGTGGTGACTGAGAGCAAGTATGTGAGCAGTGGAGGTGACTGAGAGCAAGTATGTGAGCAGTGGAGGTGACTGAGAGCAAGTATGTGAGCAGTGGTGGTGACTGAGAGCAAGTATGTGAGCAGTGGAGGTGACTGAGAGCAAGTATGTGAGCAGTGATGGTGACTGAGAGCAAGTATGTGAGCAGTGGTGGTAACTGAGAGCAAGTATGTGAGCAGTGGTGGTGACTGAGAGCAAGTATGTGATCAGTGGTGGTGACTGAGAGCAAGTATGTGAGCAGTGGTGGTGACTGTGAGCAAGTATGTGAGCAGTGGTGGTGACTGAGAGCCAGTATGTGAGCAGTGGTGGTGACTCTGAGAGCAAGAATGTGAGCAGAGGAGGTGACTGAGAGCAAGTATGTGAGCAGTGGTGGTGACTGAGAGCCAGTATGTGAGCAGTGGTGGTGACTCTGAGAGCAAGTATGTGAGCAGTGGTGGTGACTGAGAGCAAGTATGTGAGCAGTGGTGGTGACTGAGAGCAAGTATGTGAGCAGTGGAGGGGACTGAGAGCAAGTATGTGAGCAGTGGAGGTGACTGAGAGCAAGTATGTGAGCAGTGGAGGAGACTGAGAGCAAATATGTGAGCAGTGGAGGTGACTGAGAACAAGTATGTGAGCAGTGGAGGTGACTGAGAGCAAGTATGTGAGCAGTGGTGGTGACTGAGAGCAAGTATGTGAGCAGTGGAGGTGACTGAGAGCAAGTATGTGAGCAGTGGAGGTGACTGAGAGCAAGTATGTGAGCAGTGGAGGTGACTGAGAGCACGTTTGTGAGCAGTGGTGGTGACTGAGAGCAAGTATGTGAGCAGTGGTGGTGACTGAGAGCAAGTATGTGAGCAGTGGTGGTGACTGAGAGCAAGTATGTGAGCAGTGGAGGTGACTGAGAGCAAGTATGTGAGCAGTGGAGGTGACTAAGAGCAAGTATGTGAGCAGTGGAGGTGACTGAGAGCAAGTATGTGAGCAGTGGAGGTGACTGAGAGCAAGTATGTGAGCAGTGGAGGTGACTGAGAACAAGTATGTGAGCAGTGGAGGTGACTGAGAGCAAGTATGTGAGCAGTGGTGGTGACTGAGAGCAAGTATGTGAGCAGTGGAGGTGACTGATAGCAAGTATGTGAGCAGTGGAGGTGACTGAGAGCAAGTATGTGAGCAGTGGAGGTGACTGAGAGCAAGTATGTGAGCAGTGGAGGTGACTGAGAGCAAGTATGTGAGCAGTGGAGGTGACTGAGAGCAAGTATGTGAGCAGTGGAGGTGACTGAGAGCAAGTATGTGAGCAGTGGTGGTGACTCTGAGATCAAGTATATGAGCAGTGGTGGTGACTGAGAGCAAGTATGTGACCAGTGGTGGTGACTGAGAGCAAGTATGTGAGCAGTGGTGGTGACTCTGAGAGCAAGTATGTGAGCAGTGGTGGTGACTGAGAGCAAGTATGTGAGCAGTGGTGGTGACTGAGAGCAAGTATGTGAGCAGTGGTGGTTACTGAGAGCAAGTATGTGAGCAGTGGTGGTGACTGAGAGCAAGTATGTGAGCAGTGGTGGTGACTCTGAGAGCAAGTATGTGAGCAGTGGTGGTGACTCTGAGAGCAAGTATGTGAGCAGTGGTGTTGACTCTGAGAGCAAGTATGTGAGCAGTGGAGGTGACTCTGAGAGCAAGTCTGTGAGCAGTGGTGGTGACTCTGAGAGCAAGTATGTGAGCAGTGGAGGTGACTCTGAGAGAAAGTATGTGAGCAGTGGTGGTGACTGACAGTAAGTATGTGAGCAGCGGTGGTGACCCTGAGAACAAGTATGTGAGCAGTGGAGGTGACCCTGAGAGCAAGTATGTGAGCAGTGGTGTTGACTCTGAGAGCAAGTATGTGAGCAGTGATGGTGACTCTGAGAGCAAGTATGTGAGCAGTTGCGGTGACTCTGAGAGCAAGTATGTGAGCAGTGGTGGTGACCCTGAGAGAAAGTATGTGAGCAGTGGAGGTGACTCTGATAGCAAGTATGTGAGCAGTGGTGGTGACCCTGAGAGAAAGTATGTGAGCAGTGGAGGTGACTCTGATAGCAAGTATGTGAGCAGTGGTGGTGACTCTGAGAGCAAGTATGTGAGCAGTGGTGGTGAATCTGAGAGCAAGTATGTGAGAAGCAGTGGTGACCCTGAGAGCAAGTATGTGAGCAGTGATGGTGACTCAGAGAGCAAGTATGTGAGCAGTGGTGGTGACTCTGAGAGCAAGTATGTGAGCAGTGGTGGTGACTCTGCGAGCAAGTTCGTGAGCAGTGGTGGCGACTTTGAGAGCAAGTATGTGAGCAGTGGTGGTGACTATGAGAGCAAGTATGTTAGCAGTGGTGGTGACTGAGAGCAAGTATGTGAGCAGTGGTGGTGACTGAGAGCAAGTATGTGAACATTGGTGGTGACTGAGAGCAAGTATGTGAGCAGTGGTGGTGACTGAGAGCAAGTATTTGAGCAGTGGTGGTGACTGAGAGCAAGTATGTGAGCAGTGGTGGTGACTCTGAGAGCAAGTATGTGAGCAGTGGTGGTGACTCTGAGAGCAAGTATGTGAGCAGTGGTGGTGACTGAGAGCAAGTATGTGAGCAGTGGAGGTGACTGATAGCAAGTATGTGAGCAGTGGAGGTGACTGAGAGCAAGTATGTGAGCAGTGGAGGTGACTGAGAGCAAGTATGTGAGCAGTGGAGGTGACTGAGAGCAAGTATGTGAGCAGTGGAGGTGACTGAGAGCAAGTATGTGAGCAGTGGAGGTGACTGAGAGCAAGTATGTGAGCAGTGGTGGTGACTCTGAGATCAAGTATATGAGCAGTGGTGGTGACTGAGAGCAAGTATGTGACCAGTGGTGGTGACTGAGAGCAAGTATGTGAGCAGTGGTGGTGACTCTGAGAGCAAGTATGTGAGCAGTGGTGGTGACTGAGAGCAAGTATGTGAGCAGTGGTGGTGACTGAGAGCAAGTATGTGAGCAGTGGTGGTTACTGAGAGCAAGTATGTGAGCAGTGGTGGTGACTGAGAGCAAGTATGTGAGCAGTGGTGGTGACTCTGAGAGCAAGTATGTGAGCAGTGGTGGTGACTCTGAGAGCAAGTATGTGAGCAGTGGTGTTGACTCTGAGAGCAAGTATGTGAGCAGTGGAGGTGACTCTGAGAGCAAGTCTGTGAGCAGTGGTGGTGACTCTGAGAGCAAGTATGTGAGCAGTGGAGGTGACTCTGAGAGAAAGTATGTGAGCAGTGGTGGTGACTGACAGTAAGTATGTGAGCAGCGGTGGTGACCCTGAGAACAAGTATGTGAGCAGTGGAGGTGACCCTGAGAGCAAGTATGTGAGCAGTGGTGTTGACTCTGAGAGCAAGTATGTGAGCAGTGATGGTGACTCTGAGAGCAAGTATGTGAGCAGTTGCGGTGACTCTGAGAGCAAGTATGTGAGCAGTGGTGGTGACCCTGAGAGAAAGTATGTGAGCAGTGGAGGTGACTCTGATAGCAAGTATGTGAGCAGTGGTGGTGACCCTGAGAGAAAGTATGTGAGCAGTGGAGGTGACTCTGATAGCAAGTATGTGAGCAGTGGTGGTGACTCTGAGAGCAAGTATGTGAGCAGTGGTGGTGAATCTGAGAGCAAGTATGTGAGAAGCAGTGGTGACCCTGAGAGCAAGTATGTGAGCAGTGATGGTGACTCAGAGAGCAAGTATGTGAGCAGTGGTGGTGACTCTGAGAGCAAGTATGTGAGCAGTGGTGGTGACTCTGCGAGCAAGTTCGTGAGCAGTGGTGGCGACTTTGAGAGCAAGTATGTGAGCAGTGGTGGTGACTATGAGAGCAAGTATGTTAGCAGTAGTGGTGACTGAGAGCAAGTATGTGAGCAGTGGTGGTGACTGAGAGCAAGTATGTGAACATTGGTGGTGACTGAGAGCAAGTATGTGAGCAGTGGTGGTGACTGAGAGCAAGTATTTGAGCAGTGGTGGTGACTGAGAGCAAGTATGTGAGCAGTGGTGGTGACTCTGAGAGCAAGTATGTGAGCAGTGGTGGTGACTCTGAGAGCAAGTATGTGAGCAGTGGTGGTGACTCTGAGAGCAAGTATGTGAGCAGTGGAGGTGACTCTGAGAGCAAGTCTGTGAGCAGTGGTGGTGACTCTGAGAGCAAGTATGTGAGCAGTGGAGGTGACTCTGAGAGAAAGTATGTGAGCAGTGGTGGTGACTGACAGTAAGTATGTGAGCAGCGGTGGTGACCCTGAGAACAAGTATGTGAGCAGTGGAGGTGACCCTGAGAGCAAGTATGTGAGCAGTGGTGTTGACTCTGAGAGCAAGTATGTGAGCAGTGATGGTGACTCTGAGAGCAAGTATGTGAGCAGTTGCGGTGACTCTGAGAGCAAGTATGTGAGCAGTGGAGGTGACTCTGAGAGCAAGTATGTGAGCAGTGGTGGTGACCCTGAGAGAAAGTATGTGAGCAGTGGAGGTGACTCTGATAGCAAGTATGTGAGCAGTGGTGGTGACCCTGAGAGAAAGTATGTGAGCAGTGGAGGTGACTCTGATAGCAAGTATGTGAGCAGTGGTGGTGACTCTGAGATCAAGTATGTGAGCAGTGGTGGTGAATCTGAGAGCAAGTATGTGAGAAGCAGTGGTGACCCTGAGAGCAAGTATGTGAGCAGTGATGGTGACTCAGAGAGCAAGTATGTGAGCAGTGGTGGTGACTCTGAGAGCAAGTATGTGAGCAGTGGTGGTGACTCTGCGAGCAAGTTCGTGAGCAGTGGTGGCGACTTTGAGAGCAAGTATGTGAGCAGTGGTGGTGACTATGAGAGCAAGTATGTTAGCAGTGGTGGTGACTGAGAGCAAGTATGTGAGCAGTGGTGGTGACTGAGAGCAAGTATGTGAACATTGGTGGTGACTGAGAGCAAGTATGTGAGCAGTGGTGGTGACTGAGAGCAAGTATTTGAGAAGTGGTGGTGACTGAAAGCAAGTATGTGAGCAGTGGTGGTGACTGAGAGCAAGTAAATGAGCAGTGGTGGTGACTGAGAGCAAGTATTTGAGCAGTGGTGGTGACTGAGAGCAAGTATGTGAGCAGTGGTGGTGACTGAGAGCAAGTATGTGAGCAGTGGTGGTGACTGAGAGCAAGTATTTGAGCAGTGGTGATGACTGATAGCAAGTATTTGAGCAGTGGTGGTGACTGAGAGCAAGTATGTGAGCAGTGGTGATGACTGAGAGCAAGTATTTGAGCAGTGGTGGTGACTGAGAGCAAGTATGTGAGCAGTGGTGATGACTGAGAGCAAGTATTTGAGCAGTGGTGGTGACTGAGAGCAAGTATGTGAGCAGTGGTGACGACTGAGAGCAAGTATGTGAGCAGTGGTGATGACTGAGAGCATGTGAGCAGTGGTGATGACTGAGAGCATGTGAGCAGTGGTGGCCTAGGGCAAGTATGTGAGCAGTGGTGGTGACTGAGAGCAAGTATGTTAGCAGTGGTGGTGACTGAGAGCAAGTATGTGAGCAGTGGTGGTGACTCTGAGAGCAAGTATGTGAGCAGTGGTGGTGACTCTGATAGCAAGTGTGTGAGCAGTGGTGGTGACTCTGATAGCAAGTGTGTGAGCAGTGGTGGTGACTCTGAGACAAAGTATGTGAGAAGTTATGGTGACTATGAAAGCAAGTATGTGAGTAGTTGTGGTGACTCTGAGAGCAAGTATGTGAGCAGTGGAGGTGACTCTGAGAGCAAGTATGTGAGCAGTGGAGGTGACTCTGAGAGCAAGTATGTGAGCAGTGGTGGCGACTTTGAGAGCAAGTATGTGAGCAGTGGTGGTGACTATGAGAGCAAGTATGTTAGCAGTGGTGGTGACTGAGAGCAAGTATGTGAGCAGTGGTGGTGACTGAGAGCAAGTATGTGAGCATTGGTGGTGACTGAGAGCAAGTATGTGAGCAGTGGTGGTTACTGAGAGCAAGTATTTGAGCAGTGGTGGTGACTGAGAGCAAGTAAATGAGCAGTGGTGGTGACTGAGAGCAAGTATTTGAGCAGTGGTGGTGACTGAGAGCAAGTATGTGAGCAGTGGTGGTGACTGAGAGCAAGTATGTGAGCAGTGGTGGTGACTTAGAGCAAGTATTTGAGCAGTGGTGATGACTGATAGCAAGTATTTGAGCAGTGGTGGTGACTGAGAGCAAGTATGTGAGCAGTGGTGACGACTGAGAGCAAGTATGTGAGCAGTGGTGATGACTGAGAGCATGTGAGCAGTGGTGATGACTGAGAGCATGTGAGCAGTGGTGATGACTGAGAGCATGTGAGCAGTGGTGATGACTGAGAGCATGTGAGCAGTGGTGGCATAGGGCAAGTATGTGAGCAGTGGTGGTGACTGAGAGCAAGTATGTGAGCAGTGGCGGTGACTGAGAGCAAGTATGTGAGCAGTGGTGGTGACTCTGAGAGCAAGTATGTGAGCAGTGGTGGTGACTCTGATAGCAAGTGTGTGAGCAGTGGTGGTGACTCTGATAGCAAGTGTGTGAGCAGTGGTGGTGACTCTGAGACAAAGTATGTGAGAAGTTATGGTGACTATGAAAGCAAGTATATGAGTAGTTGTGGTGACTCTGAGAGCAAGTATGTGAGTATTGGTGGTGACTGAGAACAAGTATGTGAGCAGTGGTGCTGACCCTGAGAGCAAGAATGTGAGCAGTAGTGGTGACTCTGAGAGCAAGTATGTGAGCAGTGGTGGTGGCTGAGAGCAAGTATGTGAGCAGTGGTGATTACTGAGAGCAAGTATGTGAGCAGTGGTGGTGGCTGAGAGCAAGTATGTGAGCAGTGGTGATTACTGAGAGCAAGTATGTGAGCAGTGGTGGTGGCTGAGAGCAAGTATGTGAGCAGTGGTGATTACTGAGAGCAAGTATGTGAGCAGTGGTGATGACTGAGAACAAGTATGTGAGCAGTGTTGATGATTGAGAGCAAGTATGTGAGCAGTGGTGATGACTGAGAGCAAGTATGTGAGCAGTGGTGATGACTGAGAGCAAGTATGTGAGCCGTGGTGATGACTGAGAGCAAGTATGTGAGCAGTGGTGGTGACTGAGAGCAAGCATGTGAGCAGTGGTGATGACTTACAGCAAGTATGTGAGCAGTGTAGATAAATGAGAGCAAGTATGTGAGAAGTGGCCCGGTGGTCTGGTGGCTAAAGCTCCCGCTTCACACACGGAGGGCCCAGGTTCGATTCACGGCGGGTGGAAATTCCGACACGTTTCCTTACACCTATTGTCCTGTTCACCTAGCAGCAAATAGGTACCTGGGTGTTAGTCGACTGGTGTGGGTCGCATCCTGGGGAACAAGATTAAGGACCCCAATGGAAATAAGTTAGACAGTCCTCGATGACGCACTGACTTTCTTGGGTTATCCTGGGTGGCTAACCCTCCGGGGTTAAAAATTCGAAAGAAATCTTATCTTATCTTATCTTATTGAGAGCAAGTATGTGAGCAGTGGTGATGACTTAGAATAAGTATGTGAGCAGTAGAGATGACTGAGAGCAAGTATGTGAGCAGTGGTGATGACTGAGAGCAAGTATGTGAGCAGTAGTGATGACTGAGAGCAAGTATGTGAGCAGTGGAGACGACTGAGAGCAAGTATGTGAGCAGTGGAGATGACTGAGAGCAAGTATGTGTGCAGTGGAGATGACTGAGGGCAAGTATGTGAGCAGTGGTAGAGAATCTGTGAGCAAGTATATGAGCAGTGTTGGTGAATCTGAGAGCAAGTATGTGAGAACTGGTGGTGACTCTGAGAGCAAGCATGTGGGCAGTGGTGGTGATTCTGAGAGCAAGTATGTGAGCTGCAGTGGTGACCCTGTGAGCAAGTATGTGAGCAGAGATGGTGACTCTGAGACCAAGAATGTGAGCATTGGTGGTTACTCTGAGAGCAAGTATGTGAGCAGCAGTGGTGACCCTGAGAGCTAGTATGTGAGCAGAGGTGGTGACTCTGAGAGCAAGTATGTGAGCATTGGTGGTTACTCTGAGAGCAAGTATGTGAGCAGTAGTGGTGACCCTGAGAGAAAAGTATGTGAGCAGTGGTGGTGACACTGAGAGCAAGTATGTGAGCAGTGGTGGTGACTCTGAGAGCAAGTATTTGAGTAGTGGTGGTGACCCTGAGAACAAGTATGTGAGCAGTGGTGGTGACTCTGAGAGCAAGTATGTGAGCAGTGGTGGTGACTCTGAGAGCAAGTATGTGAGCAATGGTGGTGACCCTGAAAACAAGTATGTGAGCAGTGGTGGTGACTCTGAGAGTAATTATGTGAGCAGTGGTGGTGACTCTGAGAGTAAGTATGTGAGCAGCTGTGGTGACCCTGTGAGCAAGTATGTGAGCAGCAGTGGTGACCCTGAGAGCAAGTATGTGAGCAGCGGTCGTGACCCTGGGAACAAGTATGTGAGCGGTGGTCGTGACTCTTAGAGCAAGTATGTGAGCAGCAGTGGTGACCCTGTGAGCAAGTATGTGAGCAGCAGTGGAGACCCTGATAGCAAGTATGTGAGCAGAGGTGGTGACTCTGAGTGCAAGTATGTGAGCAGCTTTGGTGATTCTGAGAGCAAGTATGTGAGCAAAGGTTGTGACCCTGAGAGCAAGTATGTGAGCAGAGGTGGTGACTCTGATAGCAAGTATGTGAGCAGCAGTGGTGACCCTGTGAGCAAGTATGTGAGCAGCAGTGCTGACCCTGAGAGCAAGTATGTGAGCATAGGTGGTGACTTTGAGAGCAAGTATGTGAGCAGCGGTGGTGACTCTGAGAGCAAGTATGTGAGCTGAGGTGGTGACTCTGAGAGCAAGTATGTGAGCAGAGGTGGTGACCCTGAGAGCAAGTACGTGAGTAGAGGTGGTGACTCTGAGAGCAAGTTTGTGAGCAGCGGTGGTGACTCTGAGAGCAAGTATGTGAGCTGAGGTGGTAACTCTGAGAGCAAGTATGTGAGCAGTGGTGGTGACTCTGAGAGCAAGTATGTGAGTTGAGGTGGTAACTCTGAGAGCAAGTATGTGAGCAGTGGTGGTGACTCTGAGAGCAAGTATGTGATCAGAGGTGGTGACTCTGAGAGCAAGTATGTGAGCAATGGAAGTGACTCTGAGAGAAAGTATGTGAGCAGGGGTGGTGACTCTGAGAGCAAGTATGTGAGCAGTTGTTGTGACTCTGATAACAAGTATGTGAGCAGTGGCGTTGACTCTGAGAGCAAGTATGTGAGCAGTGGTGGTGACTCTGAGAGCTAGTATGTGAGCAGTGGTGGTGACTCTTAGAGCAAGTATGTGAACAGTGATGGTGACTCTGAGAGAAAGTATGTGAGCAGCAGTTGTGACCCTGAGAGCAAGTATGTGAGCAGTGGTGGTGACTCTGAGAGCGGGTATGTGAGCAGTGATCGTGATCCAGAGAGCAAGTATGTGAGCAGTGTTTGTGACTCTTGGAGCAAGTATATGAGCAGTGGTGGTGACTCTGAGAGCAAGTATGTGAGCAGTTGTGGTGACTCTGAGAGCAAGTATGTGAGCACTTGTAGCGACTCTGAGAGCAAGTATGGAGCAGTGGTGGTGACTCAGAGAGCAAGTATGTGAGCAGCAGTTGTGACCCTTAGAAAAAGTATGTGAGCAGTGGCGGCTCTGTTAGCAAGTATGTGAGAAGTGGTGGTGACTCTGAGAGGAAGTGAGTGAGCAGTGGTGGTGACCCTGAGAACAAGTATGTGAGGAGTGGTGGTGACCCTGAGAGCAAGTATATGAGCAGTGGTGGTGACTCTGAGAGTAAGTATGTGAGCAGTGGAGGTGACTCTGAGAGCAAGTATGTGAGCAGTGGTGGTGACCCTGAGAGCAAGTATGTGAGCAGCAGTGGTGACCCTGTGAGCAAGTATGTGAGCGGCAGTGCTGACCCTGAGAGCAAGTATGTGAGCATAGGTGGTGACTCTGAGAGCAAGTATGTGAGCAGCGGTGGTGACTCTGAGAGGAAGTATGTGAGCAGAGGTTTTGACTCTTAGAGCAAGTATGTGAGCAGAGGTGGTGACCCTGAGAGCAAGTATGTGAGCAGAAGTGGTGACTCTGAGAGCAAGTATGTGAGCAGCGGTGGTGACTCTGAGAGGAAGTATGTGAGCAGAGGTTTTGACTCTTAGAGCAAGTATGTGAGCAGAGGTGGTGACCCTGAGAGCAAGTATGTGAGCAGAGGTGGTGACTCTGATAGCAAGTATGTGAGCAGAGGTGGTGATTCTGATATCAAGTATGTGAGCAATGGAAATGACTGTGAGAGAAAGTATGTAAGCAGTGGTGGGGACTCTGAGAGCAAGTATGTGAGCAGTTGTTGTGACTCTGACAGCAAGTATGTGAGCAGAGGTGGTGACTCTGAGAGCAAGTATGTGAGCAGAGGTGGTGACCCTGAGAGCAAGCACGTGAGCAGAGGTGGTGACTCGGAGAGCAAGTATGTGAGCAGAGGTGGTGACTTTGAGAGCAAGTATGTGAGCAATGGAAGTGACTCTGAGAGAAAGTATGTGAGCAGTGGTGGTGACTCTGAGAGCAAGTATGTGAGCAGTTGTTGTGACTCTGATAGCAAGTATGTGAGCAGTGGTGATGATTCTGAGAGCAAGTATGTGAGTAGTTGCGGTAACTCTGTGAGCAAGTATGTGAGCAGTGGCAGTGACTCTGAGAGAAAGTATGTGAGCAGTGGTGGTGACTCTGAGAGCAAGTATGTGAGCAGTGGTGGTGACTCTTAGAGCAAGTATGTGAACAGTGGTGGTGACTCTGAGAGCAAGTATGTGAGCAGCAGTGGTGACCCTGAGAGCAAGTATTTGAGCAGTTGTGGTGACTCGGAGAGCAAGTATGTGAGCAGTGGTGATGACTCTGAGAGCAAGTATGTGAGCAGTGGTGGTGCTTCTGACAGCAAGTATGAGAGCAGTGGTGGTGACTCTGAGAGCAAGTATGTGAGCAGTGGTGGTGACTCTGAGAGCGAGTATGTGAGCAGTGATCGTGATCCAGAGAGCAAGTATGTGAGCAGTGGTGGTGACTCTGAGAGCAAGTATGTGAGCAGTGTTGGTGACCCTGAGAGCAAATGTGTGACCAGTGGTGGTGACTCTTAGAGCAAGTGTATGAGCAGTGGTGGTGACTCTGAGAGCAAGTATGTGAGCAGTTGTGGTGACTCTGAGAGCAAGTATGTTAGCAGTGGAGGTGACTCTGAGAGGAAGTATGTGAGCACTTGTGGCGACTCTGAGAGCAAGTATGTGAGCAGTGGTGGTGACTCAGAGAGCAAGTATGTGAGCAGCAGTGGTGACCCTTAGAGAAAGTATGTGAGCAGTGGCGACTCTGTTAGCAAGTATGTGAGAAGTGGTTGTGCCTCTGAGAGCAAGTGAGTGAGCAGTGGTGGTGACCCTGAGAACAAGTATGTGAGGAGTGGTGGTGACCCTGAGAGCAAGTATGTGAGCAGTGGTGGTGACTCAGAGCAAGTATGTGAGCAGTGGTGGTGACTCTGAGAGCAAGTATGTGAGCAGCGGTGGAGACTCTGAGAGCAAGTATGTGAGCATAGGTTGTGACTCTGAGAGCAAGTATGTGAGCAGCGGTGGTGACTCTGAAAGCAAGTATGTGAGCAGAGGTTTTGACTCTGAAAGCAAGTATGTGAGCAGAGGTTGTGACCCTGAGAGCAAGTATGTGAGCAATGGAAATGACTGTGAGAGAAAGTATGTGAGCAGAGGTGGGGACTCTGAGAGCAAGTATGTGAGCAGCGGTGGTGACTCTGAGAGCAAGTATGTGAGCAGTGGTGGTGACCCTGAGAGCAAGTATGTGAGCAATGGAAATGACTGTGAGAGAAAGTATGTGAGCAGTGGTGGTGACTCTGAGAGCAAGTATGTGAGCAGCGGTGGTGACCCTGTGAGCAAGTATGTGAGCAGCAGTGCTGACTCTGAGAGCAAGTATGTGAGCAGAGGTGGTGACCCTGAGAGCATGTATGTGAGCAGAGTTGGTGACTCTGAGAGCAAGTATGTGAGCAATGGAAGTGACTCTGAGAGAAAGTATGTAAGCAGTGGTGGTCACTCTGAGAGCAAGTATGTGAGCAGTTGCGGTAACTCTGAAAGCAAGTATGTGAGCAGTGGTGGTGACTCTGAGAGCAAGTAAGTGAGCAGTGATGGTGACTCTGAGAGCGAGTATGTGAGCAGTGATCGTGACCCCGAGAGCAAGTATGTGAGCAGCGGTGGTGACTCTGAGAGCAAGTATGTGAGCAGTGGTGATGATTCTGAGAGCAAGTATGTGAGCAGTTGCGGTAACTCTGAGAGCAAGTATGTGAGCAGTGTTGGTGACTCTGAGAGCAAGTATGTGAGCAGTGGTGATGATTCTGAGAGCAAGTATGTGAGCAGTTGCGGTAACTCTGAGAGCAAGTATGTGAGCAGTGGTGGTGACTCTGAGAGCAAGTAAGTGAGCAGTGATGGTGACTCTGAGAGCGAGTATGTGAGCAGTGATCGTGACCCCGAGAGCAAGTATGTGAGCAGCGGTGGTGACTCTGAGAGCAAGTATGTGAGCAGCAGTGGTGACCCTGAGATCAAGAATTTGAGCAGTTGTGGTGACTCGCAGAGCAAGTATGTGAGCAGTGGTGATGATTCTGAGAGCAAGTATGTGAGTAGTGGTGGTGCCTCTGAGAGCAAGTATGTGAGCAGTGGTGGTGACTCTGAGAGCAATTATGTGAGCAGTGTTGGTGACTCTGAGAGTAATTATGTGAGCAGTGGTGGTGACTCTGAGAGTATGTGAGCAGCTGTGGTGACCCTGTGAGCAAGTATGTGAGCAGCAGTGGTGACCCTGAGAGCAAGTATGTGAGCAGCGGTCGTGACCCTGGGAACAAGTATGTGAGCGGTGGTCGTGACTCTGAGAGCAAGTATGTGAGCAGTTGTGGTGACTCTGAGAGCAAGTATGTGAGCAGCAGTGGTGACCCTGTGAGCAAGTATGTGAGCAGCAGTGGAGACCCTGATAGCAAGTATGTGAGCAGAGGTGGTGACTCTGATAGCAAGTATGTGAGCAGCAGTGGTGACCCTGTGAGCAAGTATGTGAGCAGCAGTGCTGACCCTGAGAGCAAGTATGTGAGCATAGGTTTACCTGGAGTTTACCTGAGAGAGTTTCGGGGGTCAACGCCCCCGCGGCCCGGTCTGTGACCAGGCCTCCTGGTGGATCAGCGCCTGATCAACCAGGCTGTTGCTGCTGGCTGCACGCAAACCAACGTACGAGCCACAGCCCGGCTGATCAGGAACTGACTTTAGGTGCTTGTCCAGTGCCAGCTTGAAGACTGCCAGGGGTCTGTTGGTAATCCCCCTTATGTGTGCTGGGAGGCAGTTGAACAGTCTCGGGCCCCTGACACTTATTGTATGGTCTCTTAACGTGCTAGTGACGCCCCTGCTTTTCATTGGGGGGATGGTGCATCGTCTGCCAAGTCTTTTGCTTTCGTAGTGAGTGATTTTCGTGTGCAAGTTCGGTACTAGTCCCTCTAGGATTTTCCAGGTGTATATAATCATGTATCTCTCCCTCCTGCGTTCCAGGGAATACAGGTTTAGAAACCTCAAGCGCTCCCAGTAATTGAGGTGTTTTATCTCCGTTATGCGCGCCGTGAAAGTTCTCTGTACATTTTCTAGGTCGGCAATTTCACCTGCCTTGAAAGGTGCTGTTAGAGTGCAGCAATATTCCAGCCTAGATAGAACAAGTGACCTGAAGAGTGTCATCATGGGCTTGGCCTCCCTAGTTTTGAAGGTTCTCATTATCCATCCTGTCATTTTTCTAGCAGATGCGATTGATACAATGTTATGGTCCTTGAAGGTGAGATCCTCCGACATAATCACTCCCAGGTCTTTGACGTTGGTGTTTCGCTCTATTTTGTGGCCAGAATTTGTTTTGTACTCTGATGAAGATTTAATTTCCTCATGTTTACCATATCTGAGTAATTGAAATTTCTCATCGTTGAACTTCATATTGTTTTCTGCAGCCCACTGAGAGACTTGGTTCATGTCCGCCTGGAGCCTTGCAGTGTCTGCAATGGAAGACACTGTCATGCAGATTCGGGTGTCATCTGCAAAGGAAGACACGGTGCTGTGGCTGACATCCTTGTCTATGTCGGATATGAGGATGAGGAACAAGATGGGAGCTAGTACTGTGCCTTGTGGAACAGAGCTTTTCACCGTAGCTGCCTCGGACTTTACTCTGTTGACGACTACTCTCTGTGTTCTGTTAGTGAGGAAATTATAGATCCATCGACCGACTTTTCCTGTTATTCCTTTAGCGCGCATTTTGTGCGCTATTATGCCATGATCACACTTGTCGAAGGCTTTTGCAAAGTCTGTATATATTACATCTGCATTCTTTTTGTCTTCTAGTGCATTTAGGACCTTGTCGTAGTGATCCAGTAGTTGAGACAGACAGGAGCGACCTGTTCTAAACCCATGTTGCCCTGGGTTGTGTAACTGATGGGTTTCTAGATGGGTGGTGATCTTGCTTCTTAGGACCCTTTCAAAGATTTTTATGATATGGGATGTTAGTGCTATTGGTCTGTAGTTCTTTGCTGTTGCTTTACTGCCCCCTTTGTGGAGTGGGGCTATGTCTGTTGTTTTTAGTAACTGAGGGACGACCCCCGTGTCCATGCTCCCTCTCCATAGGATGGAAAAGGCTCGTGATAGGGGCTTCTTGCAGTTCTTGATGAACACAGAGTTCCATGAGTCTGGCCCTGGGGCAGAGTGCATGGGCATGTCATTTATCGCCAGTTCGAAGTCATTTGGCGTCAGGATAACATCGGATAGGCTTGTGTTAATCAAATTTTGTGGCTCTCTCATAAAAAATTCATTTTGATCTTCGACTCTCAGTCTGGTTAGCGGCTTGCTAAAAACTGAGTCATATTGGGACTTGAGTAGCTCACTCATTTCCTTGCTGTCATCTGTGTAGGACCCATCTTGTTTAAGTAGGGGCCCAATACTGGACGTTGTTCTCGATTTTGATTTGGCATAGGAGAAGAAATACTTTGGGTTTCTTTCGATTTCATTTATGGCTTTTAGTTCTTCCCGCGATTCCTGACTCCTAAAGGATTCTTTTAGCTTAAGTTCGATGCTTGCTATTTCTCTGACCAGTGTCTCCCTGCGCATTTCAGATATATTGACCTCTTTTAGCCGCTCTGTTATTCTTTTCCGTCGCCTGTAAAGGGAGCGCCTGTCTCTTTCTATTTTACATCTACTCCTCCTTTTTCTTAGAGGAATAAGCCTTGTGCATACATCGAGTGCCACCGAGTTAATCTGTTCTAGGCATAAGTTTGGGTCTGTGTTGCTTAGTATATCTTCCCAGCTTATATCGGTTAGGACTTGGTTTACTTGGTCCCACTTTATGTTTTTGTTATTGAAGTTGAATTTGGTGAATGCTCCCTCGTGACTAGTCTCATTTTGTCGGTCTGGGGCTCCACGCATACATGTCTGAACCTCAATTTTGTTGTGATCTGAGTATATTGTTTTTGATATTGTGACATTTCTTATCAGATCATCATTGTTAGTGAAGATGAGGTCTAGTGTATTCTCCAGTCTAGTAGGCTCTATTATTTGCTGGTTTAAATTGAATTTTGTGCAGAGATTTAAAAGCTCGTGTGAGTGTGAGTTTTCATCAGAGCTGCCTCCTGGTGTTATTACTGCAACAATATTATTTGCTATATTCCTCCATTTTAGGTGCCTTAAGTTGAAATCCCCCAGGAGCAAGATGTTGGGTGCAGGAGCTGGAAGATTTTCCAGACAGTGGTCAATTTTTAACAGCTGTTCCTGGAATTGCTGGGATGTTGCATCCGGAGGCTTGTAGACTACCACAATGACTAGGTTTTGGTTCTCGACCTTTACTGCTAAAACTTCCACTACGTCATTTGAGGCATTAAGCAGTTCTGTGCAAACAAGTGACTCTGCAATGTAAAGGCCAACCCCCCCCCCTTTTGCCTGTTCACTCTGTCACATCTGTATAGGTTGTAACCTGGGATCCATATTTCGTTGTCCAAGTGATCCTTTATGTGGGTCTCAGTGAAAGCCGCGAACATTGCCTTTGCCTCTGCAAGCAGTCCACGGATGAAAGGTATTTTGTTGTTTGTTGCTGGCTTTAGACCCTGTATATTTGCAAAGAAGAATGTTATCGGACTGGTGGTATTGTTGGTACTGGGGGGGGATTTTTTTTTTCCGGCATTAGTATCTGTATCTGTTGGTTTGGAGTGGAGGCCATCGACTGTGGTTCCACTCCAGGAATGACTGGATTTGGTGTACGATTTCTGCCATTTCCTGCCAGTTTTTTTTCCTTCCTGGCACTAAAAAACCTCTCCCTCTTGAGTGGCTCTGGCTACCCAGGTTTTCCCATGGCCTGGATGTTTTGTATCTTTTTGTCCCCTTTAGATGGTATGCCTGGCAATTTAAGTTATAGCACAGTCTTTCCTGTACTGAAGAGGTACACATTTCAGGGTGAAAAAGCTTACAGGAAGGGAGTTTGCATTTTCCTGTTGTCATATGGGCATGACATTTTCTAGGGTGGTCATAGTTGCATGTCCCATCTGTTTTTCCAGATTTCCCATGCCAGCAGATACCAAGTGCATAGTATGTGCACAGGCTTGGTTTCCGTTTGCCTTGGGTTTCTGTGACTGTATTCCCTGTTGGTGCATGTTTCCCTGTCTTATTCCTATCCTCCCTAGCACCAACAATGGAGCTCCCACCAGTTGTTTTTGGTAATTTATCCTCAGTATTGCTATTGGAGTCCTCTTGTTTGCTATTTCCTGCGGTATTTCTAGTTTGCAATATTGATTTTATCTTATCTTTGACTACACTTGTTTCCCTACTATGGCTCCTGTCCTCTATGAGGTCATTTATATGTATTCATTCCTGCGTATAATTCCCGACTACCTGGACAAAATCTCCAGCTTCACCATTACTGTCTCCCAGGACAGTATCTCCAGCTTCACCATTTCTGTCTCCCAGGACAGCACCTCCAGCTTCACCATTACTGTCTCCCAGGACAGCACTATCAGCCCCACATTTACTGACTACCAGGACATCACCTCCAGCCTTACAGTTTGTGACTACATGGCCAGTATCAAGGGCAGTACCATTCAGCCCAGACTTTTTATGTTCCCATCTGTTGTAGAAAGCTTCCAGGTTTTCTATGAAAGCAGCTTTGATGTTATCCTCTTTTAATACCCTTGTGATTTTAGTCCACAGATTTTCCTCATTTGGGCATACCCAGAAACACTTCTCTGTTTTAATACTGCTTGTAGCTAGTTCTGGGATATCTGCACAAGGAGCGTGACACCAATTTCCACAAAAATGACAATTTATCCATGTGGAAGCCCGTTTGTTTGACTGACCACAGACTACACACAGCTTCATAATGATTTGAATGGTTGATTTACTGCAATTCTACTAGCAACCTCTTGAATATTATATTAATAACCTTAAATGAAGCTCTAGCTATTTGTATTTCTGTTTCTAACTCTTTTTGTATATTGGACAGCTTACCGTCACGTTCCTAATTTTTAATGTTTGTGTTTATAAGGGCGCCTACAAACCCATCCGTTTACAGTCTGCTTTATTGTCCAACGAAACTGTTTGAAACCAGTCCCGGGTTCGGACCAGTCAAGGGTTCGGACCAGTCAAGGGTTCGGACCAGTCAAGGGTTCGGACCAGTCGATCTGCTCTGATCAGTGGGTCACTTATTTAAAACATACTGGTCGGTGATTTGAGCTAACACATGAAGGATCTACTGGAAATTATCTACCCGAGTAATATGTGATTTGACTGATACAAAAGTATAACTTGCGTGTTGAAGAGCCGGTGATATCTGGCAGCTCCTACAATGACGAACGGTCGCCTCCTTGTTTATCAATCGCTGTATCTGGCTTTTCTATTTTTGTTTTTTCCGTCTCCACCACAATAAATGCTATATTATCACTATAGTTGACTGGTGCAAATTTTGGAGGAAGGACTCTTTTTCTGTAGTAATAATTGCTTCTCGTTGTGTATATTGCGACAGCTGGTAACTACAGCTTATATGAAATTCACAGTAACGTCTCGTATTTCAAGAAAAAGAAACTAATGAAAGTCACTCCACTCCACTAAGTACCATTATAATACTGGTTAGTTGCTACTACAACACTGTATTCTGCTATTCACTGGTATCACTAGATTATATGCGAGTACACTAGCAGGCCAGGAAGATTATTAAAAACAGCTGACCTGTGGTAAGTTTCTGGCGACTTCTGGCACCTGCCTCTATAGGCTTATCACTTCATTTACAAATTCACCTGTTTTCAAAAGACACTTTAGCCTTTATCATCAATATACTAGGGAGCCACTGTAGTATACACTATACACTATGTATACTCAATGCTTTCAGGGAGACTTTCTTTCCTCTGACACAAAGTTCAATTATTATTATTTTTTTCACACGGGAAACAGGCCTATGATTCCCCTCTGGCAGTAAACTCTGCTAGGTAATGCACACTAATTCTCCTTTTTTGACTCAGTATATAATGTTTTCCGCCCAAGATTGGTTCCAGGCGCTAGAGGGAAGTATCGTATAGGATTGATGACACAAATTAAAGTTCTAGCACGTAAGAGCGACCGTGAAAACACAAGAAAACCGGGAGCACAACGAGGCACGCTGATTTCCCATGCCAGCAGATACCAGCAGATAGGTGGTGACTCTGAGAGCAAGTATGTGAGCAGCGGTGGTGACTCTGAGAGCAAGTCTGTGAGCTGAGGTGGTGACTCTGAGAGCAAGTATGTGAGCAGAGGTGGTGACCCTGAGAGCAAGTATGTGAGCAATGGAAGTGACTCTGAGAGAAAGTATGTGAGCAGGGGTGGTGACTCTGAGAGCAAGTATGTGAGCAGTTGTTGTGACTCTGATAGCAAGTATGTGAGCAGTGGTGATGATTCTGAGAGCAAGTATGTGAGCAGTGGCGGTGACTCTGAGAGCAAGTATGTGAGCAGTGGCGTTGACTCTGAGAGCAAGTATGTGAGCAGTGGTGGTGACTCTGACAGCAAGTATGTGAACAGTGATGGTGACTCTGAGAGAAAGTATGTGAGCAGCAGTGGTGACCCTGAGAGCAAGTATTTGAGCAGTTGTTGTGACTCTCAGAGCAAGTGAGCAGTGGTTGTGCCTCTGAGAGCAAGTGTGTGAGCAGTGGTGGTGACTCTGAGAGCAAGTATGTGAGCAGTTGTGGTGACTCTGAGAGCAAGTATGTGAGCACTTGTAGCGACTCTGAGAGCAAGTATGGAGCAGTGGTGGTGACTCAGAGAGCAAGTATGTGAGCAGCAGTTGTGACCCTTAGAGAAAGTATGTGAGCAGTGGCGGCTCTGTTAGCAAGTATGTGAGAAGTGGTGGTGACTCTGAGAGGAAGTGAGTGAGCAGTGGTGGTGACCCTGAGAACAAGTATGTGAGGAGTGGTGGTGACCCTGAGAGCAAGTATGTGAGCAGTGGTGGTGACTCTGAGAGTAAGTATGTGAGCAGTGGAGGTGACTCTGAGAGCAAGTATGTGAGCAGTGGTGGTGACCCTGAGAGCAAGTATGTGAGCAGCAGTGGTGACCCTGTGAGCAAGTATGTGAGCGGCAGTGCTGACCCTGAGAGCAAGTATGTGAGCATAGGTGGTGAATCTGAGAGCAAGTATGTGAGCAGCGGTGGTGACTCTGAGAGGAAGTATGTGAGCAGAGGTTTTGACTCTTAGAGCAAGTATGTGAGCAGAGGTGGTGACCCTGAGAGCAAGTATGTGAGCAGAGGTGGTGACTCTGAGAGCAAGTATGTTAGCAGCGGTGGTGACTCTGAGAGGAAGCATGTGAGCAGAGGTTTTGACTCTTAGAGCAAGTATGTGAGCAGAGGTGGTGACCCTGAGAGCAAGTATGTGAGCAGAGGTGGTGACTCTGATAGCAAGTATGTGAGCAGAGGTGGTGATTCTGATATCAAGTATGTGAGCAATGGAAATGACTGTGAGAGAAAGTATGTAAGCAGTGGTGGGGACTCTGAGAGCAAGTATGTGAGCAGTTGTTGTGACTCTGAGAGCAAGTATGTGAGCAGAGGTGGTGACTCTGAGAGCAAGTATGTGAGCAGAGGTGGTGACCCTGAGAGCAAGCACGTGAGCAGAGGTGGTGACTCGGAGAGCAAGTATGTGAGCAGAGGTGGTGACTCTGAGAGCAAGTATGTGAGCAATGGAAGTGACTCTGAGAGAAAGTATGTGAGCAGTGGTGGTGACTCTGAGAGCAAGTATGTGAGCAGTTGTTGTGACTCTGATAGCAAGTATGTGAGCAGTGGTGATGATTCTGAGAGCAAGTATGTGAGTAGTTGCGGTAACTCTGTGAGCAAGTATGTGAGCAGTGGCAGTGACTCTGAGAGAAAGTATGTGAGCAGTGTTGGTGACTCTGAGAGCAAGTATGTGAGCAGTGGTGGTGACTCTTAGAGCAAGTATGTGAACAGTGGTGGTGACTCTGAGAGCAAGTATGTGAGCAGCAGTGGTGACCCTGAGAGCAAGTATTTGAGCAGTTGTGGTGACTCGGAGAGCAAGTATGTGAGCAGTGGTGATGACTCTGAGAGCAAGTATGTGAGCAGTGGTGGTGCCTCTGAGAGCAAGTATGAGAGCAGTGGTGGTGACTCTGAGAGCAAGTATGTGAGCAGTGGTGGTGACTCTGAGAGCGAGTATGTGAGCAGTGGTGGTGACTCTGAGAGCAAGTATGTGAGCAGTGTTGGTGACTCTGAGAGCAAATATGTGACCAGTGGTGGTGACTCTTAGAGCAAGTGTATGAGCAGTGGTGGTGACTCTGAGAGCAAGTATGTGAGCAGTTGTGGTGACTCTGAGAGCAAGTATGTGAGCAGTGGAGGTGACTCTGAGAGCAAGTATGTGAGCAGCAGTGGTGACCCTTAGAGAAAGTATGTGAGCAGTGGCGACTCTGTTAGCAAGTATGTGAGAAGTGGTGGTGACTCTGAGAGCAAGTGAGTGAGCAGTGGTGGTGACCCTGAGAACAAGTATGTGAGGAGTGGTGGTGACCCTGAGAGCAAGTATGTGAGCAGTGGTGGTGACTCTGAGAGCAAGTATGTGAGCAGTGGAGGTGACTCTGAGAGCAAGTATGTGAGCATTGGTGGTGACTGAGAAGAAGTATTTGAGCAGTGGTGGTGACTCAGAGCAAGTATGTGAGCAGTGGTGGTGACTCTGAGAGCAAGTAAGTGAGCAGTGATGGTGACTCTGAGAGCAAAGTATGTGAGCAGCAGTAGTGACCCTGAGAGCAAGTATGTGAGCATAGGTGGTGACTCTGAGAGCAAGTATGTGAGCAGCGGTGGTGACTCTGAGAGCATGTATGTGAGCAGAGGTTTTGACTCTGAAAGCAAGTATGTGAGCAGAGGTGGTGACCCTGAGAGCAAGTATGTGAGCAATGGAAATGACTGTGAGAGAAAGTATGTGAGCAGTGGTGGGGACTCTGAGAGCAAGTATGTGAGCAGTGGTGGTGACCCTGAGAGCAAAGTATGTGAGCAGCAGTGGTGACCCTGAGAGCAAGTATGTGAGCATAGGTGGTGACTCTGAGAGCAAGTATGTGAGCAGCGGTGGTGACTCTGATAGCAAGTATGTGAGCAGAGGTTTTGACTCTGAAAGCAAGTATGTGAGCAGAGGTGGTGACCCTGAGAGCAAGTATGTGAGCAATGGAAATGACTGTGAGAGAAAGTATGTGAGCAGTGGTGGGGACTCTGAGAGCAAGTATGTGAGCAGTGGTGGTGACTCTGAGATCAAGTATGTGAGCAGCGGTGGTGACCCTGTGAGCAAGTATGTGAGCAGCAGTGCTGACTCTGAGAGTAAGTATGTGAGCAGAGGTGGTGACCCTGAGAGCATGTATGTGAGCAGAGGTGGTGACTCTGAGAGCAAGTATGTGAGCAGATGTGGTGACTCTGAGAGCAAGTATGTGAGCAATGGAAGTGACTCTGAGAGAAAGTATGTAAGCAGTGGTGGTCACTCTGAGAGCAGGAAGGAATACATATAAATGACCTCATAGAGGACAGGAGCCATAGTAGGGAAACAAGTGTAGTCAAAGATAAGATAAAACCAATATTGCAAACCAGAAATACCGCAGGAAATAGCAAACAAGAGGACTCCAATAGCAATAGTGAGGATAAATTACCAAAAACAACTGGTGGGAGCTCCATTGTTTGTGCTAAGGAGGATAGGAATAAGACAGGGAAACATGCACCAACAGGGAATACAGTCACAGAAACCCAAGGCAAACGGAAACCAAGCCTGTGCACATACTATGCACTTGGTATCTGCTGGCATGGGAAATCTGGAAAAACAGATGGGACATGCAACTATGACCACCCTAGAAAATGTCATGCCCATATGACAACAGGAAAATGCAAACTCCCTTCCTGTAAGCTTTTTCACCCTGAAATGTGTACCTCTTCAGTACAGGAAAGACTGTGCTATAACTTAAATTGCCAGGCATACCATCTAAAGGGGACAAAAAGATACAAAACATCCAGGCCATGGGAAAACCTGGGTAGCCACAGCCACTCAAGAGGGAGAGGTTTTTTAGTGCCAGGAAGGAAAAAAAACTGGCAGGAAATGGCAGAAATCGTACACCAAATCCAGTCATTCCTGGAGTGGAACCACAGTCGATGGCCTCCACTCCAAACCAACAGATACAGATACTAATGCCGGAAAAAAAATCCCCCCCCAGTACCAACAATACCACCAGTCCGATAACATTCTTCTTTGCAAATATACAGGGTCTAAAGCCAGCAATAAACAACAAAATACCTTTCATCCGTGGACTGCTTGCAGAGGCAAAGGCAATGTTCGCGGCTTTCACTGAGACCCACATAAAGGATCACTTGGACAACGAAATATGGATCCCAGGTTACAACCTATACAGATGTGACAGAGTGAACAGGCAAAAGGGGGGGGTTGGCCTGTACATTGCAGAGTCACTTGTTTGCACAGAACTGCTTAATGCCTCAAATGACGTAGTGGAAGTTTTAGCAGTAAAGGTCGAGAACCAAAACCTAGTCATTGTGGTAGTCTACAAGCCTCCGGATGCAACATCCCAGCAATTCCAGGAACAGCTGTTAAAAATTGACCACTGTCTGGAAAATCTTCCAGCTCCTGCACCCAACATCTTGCTCCTGGGGGATTTCAACTTAAGGCACCTAAAATGGAGGAATATAGCAAATAATATTGTTGCAGTAATAACACCAGGAGGCAGCTCTGATGAAAACTCACACTCACACGAGCTTTTAAATCTCTGCACAAAATTCAATTTAAACCAGCAAATAATAGAGCCTACTAGACTGGAGAATACACTAGACCTCATCTTCACTAACAATGATGATCTGATAAGAAATGTCACCATATCAAAAACAATATACTCAGATCACAACATAATTGAGGTTCAGACATGTATGCGTGGAGCCCCAGACCGACAAAATGAGACTAGTCACGAGGGAGCATTCACCAAATTCAACTTCAATAACAAAAACATAAAGTGGGACCAAGTAAACCAAGTCCTAACCGATATAAGCTGGGAAGATATACTAAGCAACACAGACCCAAACTTATGCCTAGAACAGATTAACTCGGTGGCACTCGATGTATGCACAAGGCTTATTCCTCTAAGAAAAAGGAGGAGTAGATGTAAAATAGAAAGAGACAGGCGCTCCCTTTACAGGCGACGGAAAAGAATAACAGAGCGGCTAAAAGAGGTCAATATATCAGAAATGCGCAGGGAGACACTGGTCAGAGAAATAGCAAGCATCGAACTTAAGCTAAAAGAATCCTTTAGGAGTCAGGAATCGCGGGAAGAACTAAAAGCCATAAATGAAATCGAAAGAAACCCAAAGTATTTCTTCTCCTATGCCAAATCAAAATCGAGAACAACGTCCAGTATTGGGCCCCTACTTAAACAAGATGGGTCCTACACAGATGACAGCAAGGAAATGAGTGAGCTACTCAAGTCCCAATATGACTCAGTTTTTAGCAAGCCGCTAACCAGACTGAGAGTCGAAGATCAAAATGAATTTTTTATGAGAGAGCCACAAAATTTGATTAACACAAGCCTATCCGATGTTATCCTGACGCCAAATGACTTCGAACAGGCGATAAATGACATGCCCATGCACTCTGCCCCAGGGCCAGACTCATGGAACTCTGTGTTCATCAAGAACTGCAAGAAGCCCCTATCACGAGCCTTTTCCATCCTATGGAGAGGGAGCATGGACACGGGGGTCGTCCCTCAGTTACTAAAAACAACAGACATAGCCCCACTCCACAAAGGGGGCAGTAAAGCAACAGCAAAGAACTACAGACCAATTGCACTAACATCCCATATCATAAAAATCTTTGAAAGGGTCCTAAGAAGCAAGATCACCACCTATCTAGAAACCCATCAGTTACACAACCCAGGGCAACATGGGTTTAGAACAGGTCGCTCGTGTCTGTCTCAACTACTGGATCACTACGACAAGGTCCTAAATGCACTAGAAGACAAAAAGAATGCAGATGTAATATATACAGACTTTGCAAAAGCCTTCGACAAGTGTGACCATGGCGTAATAGCGCACAAAATGCGCGCTAAAGGAATAACAGGAAAAGTTGGTCGATGGATCTATAATTTCCTCACTAACAGAACACAGAGAGTAGTCGTCAACAGAGTAAAGTCCGAGGCAGCTACGGTGAAAAGCTCTGTTCCACAAGGCACAGTACTAGCTCCCATCTTGTTCCTCATCCTCATATCCGACATAGACAAGGATGTCAGCCACAGCACCGTGTCTTCCTTTGCAGATGACACCCGAATCTGCATGACAGTGTCTTCCATTGCAGACACTGCAAGGCTCCAGGCGGACATCAACCAAATCTTTCAGTGGGCTGCAGAAAACAATATGAAGTTCAACGATGAGAAATTTCAATTACTCAGATATGGTAAACATGAGGAAATTAAATCTTCATCAGAGTACAAAACAAATTCTGGCCACAAAATAGAGCGAAACACCAACGTCAAAGACCTGGGAGTGATTATGTCGGAGGATCTCACCTTCAAGGACCATAACATTGTATCAATCGCATCTGCTAGAAAAATGACAGGATGGATAATGAGAACCTTCAAAACTAGGGAGGCCAAGCCCATGATGACACTCTTCAGGTCACTTGTTCTATCTAGGCTGGAATATTGCTGCACTCTAACAGCACCTTTCAAGGCAGGTGAAATTGCCGACCTAGAAAATGTACAGAGAACTTTCACGGCGCGCATAACGGAGATAAAACACCTCAATTACTGGGAGCGCTTGAGGTTTCTAAACCTGTATTCCCTGGAACGCAGGAGGGAGAGATACATGATTATATACACCTGGAAAATCCTAGAGGGACTAGTACCGAACTTGCACACGAAAATCACTCACTACGAAAGCAAAAGACTTGGCAGACGATGCACCATCCCCCCAATGAAAAGCAGGGGTGTCACTAGCACGTTAAGAGACCATACAATAAGTGTCAGGGGACCGAGACTGTTCAACTGCCTCCCAGCACACATAAGGGGGATTACCAACAGACCCCTGGCAGTCTTCAAGCTGGCACTGGACAACCACCTAAAGGCAGTTCCTGATCAGCCGGGCTGTGGCTCGTACGTTGGTTTGCGTGCAGCCAGCAGCAACAGCCTGGTTGATCAGGCGCTGATCCACCAGGAGGCCTGGTCACAGACCGGGCCGCGGGGGCGTTGACCCCCGAAACTCTCTCCAGGTAAACTCCAGGTATGTGAGCAGTTGTTGTGACTCTGATAGCATGTATGTGAGCAGTGGTGATGATTCTGAGAGCAAGTATGTGAGCAGTTGCGGTAACTCTGAGAGCAAGTATGTGAGCAGTGGTGGTGACTCTGAGAGCAAGTAAGTGAGCAGTGATGGTGACTCTGAGAGCGAGTATGTGAGCAGTGGTGGTTACTCTGAGAGCAAGTATGTGAGCAGTGGTGGTGACTCTGAGAGCAAGTATGTGAGCAGTGGTGGTGACTCTGAGAGCGAGTATGTGAGCAGTGGTGGTGACTCTGAGAGCAAGTATGTGAGCAGTGGTGGTGACTCTGAGAGCAAGTATGTGAGCAGTGATCGTGACCCCGAGAGCAAGTATGTGAGCAGCAGTGGTGACCCTGAGAGCAAGAATTTGAGCAGTTGTGGTGACTCGCAGAACAAGTATGTGAGCAGTGGTGATGATTCTGAGAGCAAGTATGTGAGCAGTGGTGGTGCCTCTGAGAGTAAGTATGTGAGCAGTGGTGGTGACTCTGAGAGCAAGTGTGTGAGCAGTGGTGGTGACTCTGAGAGCGAGTATGTGAGCAGTGATCGTGACCCCCAGAGCAAGTATGTGAGCAGCGGTGGTGACTCTGAGAGCAAGTATGTGAGCAGTGGTGGCGACTCTTAGAGCAAGTATATGAGCATTGGTGGTGAATCTGTGAGCAAGTATGTGAGCAGTTGTGGTGACTCTGAGAGCAAGTATGTGAGCAGTGGTGGTGACTCTGAGAGCAAGTATGTGAGCAGTGGAGGTGACTCTGAGAGCAAGTATGTGAGCACTTGTGGCGACTCTGAGAGCAAGTATGTGAGCAGTGGTGGTGACTCAGAGAGCAAGTATATGAGCATTGGAGATAACTGAGAGCAAGTATGTGAGCAGTGGTGATGACTGATAGCATGTGAGCAGTGGTGGTGACTGAGAGCAAGTATGTGAGCTGTGGTGATGACTCTGAGAGCAAGTATGTGAGCAGTGGTGGTGACTCTGAGAGCAAGTATGTGAGCAGTGTTGGTGACTCTGAGAGCAAATATGTGACCAGTGGTGGTGACTCTTAGAGCAAGTGTATGAGCAGTGGTGGTGACTCTGAGAGCAAGTATGTGAGCAGTTGTGGTGACTCTGAGAGCAAGTATGTGAGCAGTGGAGGTGACTCTGAGAGCAAGTATGTGAGCAGCAGTGGTGACCCTTAGAGAAAGTATGTGAGCAGTGGCGACTCTGTTAGCAAGTATGTGAGAAGTGGTGGTGACTCTGAGAGCAAGTGAGTGAGCAGTGGTGGTGACCCTGAGAACAAGTATGTGAGGAGTGGTGGTGACCCTGAGAGCAAGTATGTGAGCAGTGGTGGTGACTCTGAGAGCAAGTATGTGAGCAGTGGAGGTGACTCTGAGAGCAAGTATGTGAGCATTGGTGGTGACTGAGAAGAAGTATTTGAGCAGTGGTGGTGACTCAGAGCAAGTATGTGAGCAGTGGTGGTGACTCTGAGAGCAAGTAAGTGAGCAGTGATGGTGACTCTGAGAGCAAAGTATGTGAGCAGCAGTAGTGACCCTGAGAGCAAGTATGTGAGCATAGGTGGTGACTCTGAGAGCAAGTATGTGAGCAGCGGTGGTGACTCTGAGAGCATGTATGTGAGCAGAGGTTTTGACTCTGAAAGCAAGTATGTGAGCAGAGGTGGTGACCCTGAGAGCAAGTATGTGAGCAATGGAAATGACTGTGAGAGCAAGTATGTGAGCGTAGGTGGTGACTCTGAGAGCAAGTATTTGAGCAGCGGTTATAGGCTCACGCTCGTTGTGCTCCCGGTTTTTTCTGGTGTTTTCACGGTCGCTCTTACGTGCTAGAACTTTAATTTGTGTCATCAATCCTATACGATACATCCCTCTAGCGCCTGGAACCAATCTTGGGCGGAAAACATTATATACTGAGTAAAAAAAGGAGAATTAGTGTGCACTTCCTAGCAGAGTTTACTGCCAGAGGGGAATCATAGGCCTGTCCCGTGTGGAAAAATAATAATATTGAACTTTGTGTCAGAGGAAAGAAAGTCTCCCTGAAAGCATTGAGTATACATAGTGTATAGTGTATACTACAGTGGCTCCCTAGTATATTGATGATAAAGGCTAAAGTGTCATTTGAAAACAGGTGATTTTGTAAATGAAGTGATAAGCCTATAGAGGCAGGTGCCAGAAGTCGCCAGAAACTTACCACAGGTCAGCTGTTTTTAATAATCTTCCTGGCTTGCTAGTGTACTCGCATATAATCTAGTGATACCAGTGAATAGCAGAATACAGTGTTGTAGTAGCAACTAACCAGTATTATAATGGTACTTAGTGAAGTGGAGTGACTTTCATTAGTTTCTTTTTCTTGAAATACCAGACGTTACTGTGAATTTCATATAACCTGTAGTTACCAGCGGTCGCAATATACACAACGAGAAGCAATTATTACTACAGAAAAAGCGCCCTTCCTCCAAAATTTGCACCAGTCAACTATAGTGATAATATAGCATTTATTGTGGTGGAGACGGAAAAAAAAAAAAATAGAGAAGCTAGATACAGCGATTGATAAACAAAGGTGGAGGCTCGACCGTTCGTCATTGTAGGAGTGCCAGCAGTCACCGGCTCTTCAACACGCAAGTTATACTTTTGTATCAATCAAATCACATATTACTCGGGTAGATAATTTCCAGTAGATCCTTCATGTGTTAGCTCAAATCACCGACCAGTATGGTTTAAATAAGTGACCCACTGATCAGATCAGATAGACTGGTCCGAACCCTTGACTGGTCCGAACCCTTGACTGGTCCGAACCCTGGACTGGTTTCAAACGGTTTCGTTGTGCACCACCTAGCAGGTTATTAATAGAATATTCAAGAGGTTGCTAGTAGAATTGCAGTAAATAAACCATTCAAATCATTATGAAGCTGTGTGTAGTCTGTGGTCAGTCAAACAAACGGGCTTCCACATGCATAAATTGTCATTTCTGTGGAAATTGGTGTCACGCCCCTTGTGCAGATATCCAAGAACTAGCTACAAGCAGTATTAAAACAGGGAAGTGTTTTTGGGTATGCCCAAATGAGATAAATCTGTGGACTAAAATCACAAGGGTATTAAAAGAGGTCAACATCAAAGCTGCTTTCATAGAAAACCTGGAAGCTTTCTACAACAGATGGGAACATAAAAAGTCCGGGCTGAATGGTACTGCCCTTGATACTGGCCATGTAGTCAGAAACTGTAAGGCTGGAGATGATGTCCTGGTAGTCAGTAAATGGGGGGCTGATAGTGCTGTCCTGGGAGACAGTAATGGGGAAGCTGGAGGTGCTGTCCTGGGAGACAGTAATGGTGAAGCTGGAGGTGCTGTCCTGGGAGACAGTAATGGTGAAGCTGGAGATGCTGTCCTGGGAGACAGTAATGGGGAAGCTGGAGATGCTGTCCTGGGAGACAGTAATGGTGAAGCTGGAGATTTTGTCCAGGTAGTCGGGAACTATATGCAGGAAGGAATACATATGAATGACCGCATAGGGGACAGGAGCCATAGTAGGGAAACAAGTGTAGTCAAAGATAAGATAAAACCAATATTGCAAACTAGAAATACCGCAGGAAATAGCAAACAAGAGGACTCCACTAGCAATAGTGAGGATATATTACCAAAAACAAATGGTGGGAGCTCCATTGTTGGTGCTAGGGAGGATAGAAGTAAGACAGGGAAACATGCACCAACAGGGAATACAGTCACAGAAACCCAAGGCAAACGGAAACCAAGCCTGTGCACATACTATGCACTCGGTATCTGCTGGCATGGGAAATCTGGAAAAACAGATGGGACGTGCAACTATGACCACCCTAGGAAATGCCATGCCCATATGACAACAGGAAAATGCAAACTCCCTTCCTGTAAGCTTTTTCACCCTGAACTGTGTACCTCTTCAGTACAGGAAAGACTGTGCTATAACTTAAATTGCCAGGCATACCATCTAAAGGGGACAAAAAGATACAAAACATCCAGGCCATGGGAAAACCTGGGTAGCCACAGCCACTCAAGAGGGAGAGGTTTTTTAGTGCCAGGAAGGAAAAAAAACTGGCAGGAAATGGCAGAAATCGTACACCAAATCCAGTCATTCCTGGAGTGGAACCACAGTCGATGGCCTCCACTCCAAACCAACAGATACAGATACTAATGCCGGAAAAAAAATCCCCCCCCAGTACCAACAATACCACCAGTCCGATAACATTCTTCTTTGCAAATATACAGGGTCTAAAGCCAGCAACAAACAACAAAATACCTTTCATCCGTGGACTGCTTGCAGAGGCAAAGGCAATGTTCGCGGCTTTCACTGAGACCCACATAAAGGATCACTTAGACAACGAAATATGGATCCCAGGTTACAACCTATACAGATGTGACAGAGTGAACAGGCAAAAGGGGGGGGTTGGCCTGTACATTGCAGAGTCACTTGTTTGCACAGAACTGCTAAATGCCTCAAATGATGTAGTGGAAGTTTTAGCAGTAAAGGTCGAGAACCAAAACCTAGTCATTGTGATAGTCTACAAGCCTCCGGATGCAACATCCCAGCAATTCCAGGAACAGCTGTTAAAAATTGACCACTGTCTGGAAAACCTTCCAGCTCCTGCACCCAACATCTTGCTCCTGGGGGATTTCAACTTAAGGCACCTAAAATGGAGGAATATAGCAAATAATATTGTTGCAGTAATAACACCAGGAGGCAGCTCTGATGAAAACTCACACTCACGCGAGCTTTTAAATCTCTGCACAAAATTCAATTTAAACCAGCAAATAATAGAGCCTACTAGACTGGAGAATACACTAGACCTCATCTTCACTAACAATGATGATCTGATAAGAAATATCACCATATCAAAAACAATATACTCAGATCACAACATAATTGAGGTTCAGTCATGTATGCGCGGAGCCCCAGACCGACATAATGAGATTAGTCACGAGGGAGCATTCACCAAATTCAACTTCAATAACAAAAACATAAAGTGGGACCAAGTAAACCAAGTCCTAACCGATATAAGCTGGGAAGATATACTAAGCAACACAGACCCCAACTTATGCCTAGAACAGATTAACTCGGTAGCACTCGATGTATGCACAAGGCTTATTCCTCTAAGAAAAAGGAGGAGTAGATGTAAAACAGAAAGAGACAGGCGCTCCCTTTACAGGCGACGGAAAAGAATAACAGAGCGGCTAAAAGAGGTCAATATATCTGAAATGCGTAGGGAGACACTGGTCAGAGAAATAGCAAGCATCGAACTTAAGCTAAAAGAATCCTTTAGGAGTCAGGAATCGCGGGAAGAACTAAAAGCCATAAATGAAATCGAAAGAAACCCAAAGTATTTCTTCTCCTATGCCAAATCAAAATCGAGAACAACGTCCAGTATTGGGCCCCTACTTAAACAAGATGGGTCCTACACAGATGACAACAAGGAAATGAGTGAGCTACTCAAGTCCCAATATGACTCAGTTTTTAGCAAGCCGCTAACCAGACTGAGAGTCGAAGATCAAAATGAATTTTTTATGAGAGAGCCACAAAATTTGATTAACACAAGCCTATCCGATGTTATCCTGACGCCAAATGACTTCGAACAGGCGATAAATGACATGCCCATGCACTCTGCCCCAGGGCCAGACTCATGGAACTCTGTGTTCATCAAGAACTGCAAGAAGCCCCTATCACGAGCCTTTTCCATCCTATGGAGAGGGAGCATGGACACGGGGGTCGTCCCACAGTTACTAAAAACAACAGACATAGCCCCACTCCACAAAGGGGGCAGTAAAGCAACAGCAAAGAACTACAGACCAATAGCACTAACATCCCATATCATAAAAATCTTTGAAAGGGTCCTAAGAAGCAAGATCACCACGCATCTAGAAACCCATCAGTTACACAACCCAGGGCAACATGGGTTTAGAACAGGTCGCTCCTGTCTGTCTCAACTATTGGACCACTACGACAAGGTCCTAAATGCACTAGAAGACAAAAAGAATGCAGATGTAATATATACAGACTTTGCAAAAGCCTTCGACAAGTGTGACCATGGCGTAATAGCGCACAAAATGCGTGCTAAAGGAATAACAGGAAAAGTCGGTCGATGGATCTATAATTTCCTCACTAACAGAACACAGAGAGTAGTCGTCAACAGAGTAAAGTCCGAGGCAGCTACGGTGAAAAGCTCTGTTCCACAAGGCACAGTACTCGCTCCCATCTTGTTCCTCATCCTTATATCCGACATAGACAAGGATGTCAGCCACAGCACCGTGTCTTCCTTTGCAGATGACACCCGAATCTGCATGACAGTGTCTTCCATTGCAGACACTGCAAAGCTCCAGGCAGACATCAACCAAATCTTTCAGTGGGCTGCAGAAAACAATATGAAGTTCAACGATGAGAAATTTCAATTACTCAGATATGGTAAACATGAGGAAATTAAATCTTCATCAGAGTACAAAACAAATTCTGGCCACAAAATAGAGCGAAACACCAACGTCAAAGACCTGGGAGTGATCATGTCGGAGGATCTCACCTTCAAGGACCATAACATTGTATCAATCGCATCTGCTAGAAAAATGACAGGATGGATAATGAGAACCTTCAAAACTAGGGAGGCCAAGCCCATGATGACACTCTTCAGGTCACTTGTTCTATCTAGGCTGGAATATTGCTGCACACTAACAGCACCTTTCAAGGCAGGTGAAATTGCCGACCTAGAAAATGTACAGAGAACTTTCACGGCGCGCATAACGGAGATAAAACACCTCAATTATTGGGAGCGCTTGAGGTTCCTAAACCTGTATTCCCTGGAACGCAGGAGGGAGAGATACATGATTATATACACCTGGAAAATCCTAGAGGGACTAGTACCGAACTTGCACACGAAAATCACCCACTACGAAAGCAAAAGACTTGGCAGACGATGCACCATCCCCCCAATGAAAAGCAGGGGTGTCACTAGCACGTTAAGAGACCATACAATAAGTGTCAGGGGCCCGAGACTGTTCAACTGCCTCCCAGCACACATAAGGGGGATTACCAACAGACCCCTGGCAGTCTTCAAGCTGGCACTGGACAAGCACCTAAAGTCAGTTCCGGATCAGCCGGGCTGTGGCTCGTATGTTGGTTTGCGTGCAGCCAGCAGCAACAGCCTGGTTGATCAGGCTCTGATCCACCAGGAGGCCTGGTCTCAGACCGGGCCGCGGGGGCGTTGACCCCCGGAACTCTCTCCAGGTAAACTCCAGGTAATGAGCAGCAGTGCTGACTCTGAGAGTAAGTATGTGAGCAGAGGTGGTGACCCTGAGAGCTTGTATGTGAGCAGAGGTGGTGACTCTGAGAGCAAGTATGTGAGCAGATGTGGTGACTCTGAGAGCAAGTATGTGAGCAATGGAAGTGACTCTGAGAGAAAGTATGTAAGCAGTGGTGGTCACTCTGAGAGCAAGTATGTGAGCAGTTGTTGTGACTCTGATAGCATGTATGTGAGCAGTGGTGATGATTCTGAGAGCAAGTATGTGAGCAGTTGCGGTAACTCTGAGAGCAAGTATGTGAGCAGTGGTGGTGACTCTGAGAGCAAGTAAGTGAGCAGTGATGGTGACTCTGAGAGCGAGTATGTGAGCAGTGGTGGTTACTCTGAGAGCAAGTATGTGAGCAGTGGTGGTGACTCTGAGAGCAAGTATGTGAGCAGTGGTGGTGACTCTGAGAGCGAGTATGTGAGCAGTGGTGGTGACTCTGAGAGCAAGTATGTGAGCAGTGGTGGTGACTCTGAGAGCAAGTATGTGAGCAGTGATCGTGACCCCGAGAGCAAGTATGTGAGCAGCAGTGGTGACCCTGAGAGCAAGAATTTGAGCAGTTGTGGTGACTCGCAGAACAAGTATGTGAGCAGTGGTGATGATTCTGAGAGCAAGTATGTGAGCAGTGGTGGTGCCTCTGAGAGTAAGTATGTGAGCAGTGGTGGTGACTCTGAGAGCAAGTATATGAGCAGTGGTGGTGACTCTGAGAGCGAGTATGTGAGCAGTGATCGTGACCCCCAGAGCAAGTATGTGAGCAGCGGTGGTGACTCTGAGAGCAAGTATGTGAGCAGTGGTGGTGACTCTTAGAGCAAGTATATGAGCATTGGTGGTGAATCTGTGAGCAAGTATGTGAGCAGTTGTGGTGACTCTGAGAGCAAGTATGTGAGCAGTGGTGGTGACTCTGAGAGCAAGTATGTGAGCAGTGGAGGTGACTCTGAGAGCAAGTATGTGAGCACTTGTGGCGACTCTGAGAGCAAGTATGTGAGCAGTGGTGGTGACTCAGAGAGCAAGTATATGAGCATTGGAGATGACTGAGAGCAAGTATGTGAGCAGTGGTGATGACTGATAGCATGTGAGCAGTGGTGGTGACTGAGAGCAAGTATGTGAGCTGTGGTGATGACTGAGAGCAAGTATGTGAGCAGTGGTGATGACTGAGAGCAAGTATGTGAGCAGTGGTGATGACTGAGAGCAAGTACGTGAGCAGTGGTGGTGACTGAGAGCAAGTACGTGAGCAGTGGTGGTGACTGAGAGCAAGTATGTGAGCAGTGGTGGTGACTGAGAGCAAGTATGTGAGCAGTGGTGATGACTGAGAGCAAGTATGTGAGCATTGATGGTGACTGAGAGCAAGTATGTGAGCAGTGGTGATGACTGAGAGCAAGTATGTGAGCAGTGGTGATGACTGAGAGCAAGTATGTGAGCAGTGGTGGTGACTGAGAGCAAGTATGTGAGCATTGGTGGTGACTGAGAGCAAGTATGTGAGCAGTGGTGGTGACTGAGAGCAAGAATGTGAGCATTGGTGGTGACTGAGAGCAAGTATGTGAGCAGTGGTGGTGACTGAGAGCAAGTATGTGAGCAGTGGTGATGACTGAGAGCAAGAATGTGAGCATTGGTGGTGACTGAGAGCAAGTATGTGAGCATTGGTGGTGACTGAGAGCAAGTGTGTCAGCAGTCGTCGTGACTGAGAGCAAGTATTTTAGCAGTGGTGGTGACTGATAGCTAGTATGTGAGCAGTTGTGGTGACTGATAGCTAGTATGTGAGCAATTGTGGTGACTGAGAGCAAGTATGTGAGAAGTGGTGGTGACTCATAGCTAGTATGTGAGCATTGGAGATGACTGAGAGCAAGTATGTGAGCATTGGAGATGACTGAGAGCAAGTATGTGAGCAGTGGAGATGACTGAAAAAAAGTATTTGAGCAGTGGTGATGACTCAGAACAAGTATGTGAGCAGTGGTTGTGACTGAGAGCAAGTATGTGAGCAGTGGTGATGACTTAGAGCAAGTATGTGAGCAGTGGTGATGACTGAGAGCAAGTATGTGAGCAGTGGAGATGACTGAGAGCAAGTATGTGAGCAGTGGTGATTACTGAGAGCAAGTATGTGAGCAGTGGTGGTGACTGAGAGCAAGTATGTGAGCAGTGGTGATTACTGAGAGCAAGTATGTGAGCAGTGGTGATGACTGAGAGCAAGTATGTGAGCAGTGGTGATGACTGAGAGCAAGTATGTGAGCAGTGGTGCTGACTGAGAGCAAGTATGTGAGCAGTGGAGATGAGTGAGAGCAAGTATGTGAGCAGTGGAGATGAGTGAGAGCAAGTATGTGAGCAGTGGAGATGAGTGAGAGCAAGTATGTGAGCAGTGGAGATGAGTGAGAGCAAGTATGTGAGCAGTGGAGATGAGTGAGACCAAGTATGTGAGCAGTGGTGATGATTCTGAGAGCAAGTATGTGAGCAGTGGTGGTGACTCTGAGAGCAAGTATGTGAGCAGTGGTGGTGACTCTGAGAGCAAGTATGTGAGCAGTGGTGGTGACTCTGAGAGCGAGTATGTGAGCAGTGATCGTGACCCCGAGAGCAAGTATGTGAGCAGCGGTGGTGATTCTGAGAGCAAGTATGTGAGCAGTGGTGATGACTCTGAGAGCAAATGTGTGACCAGTTGTGGTGACTCTTAGAGCAAGTATATGAGCATTGGTGGTGAATCTGTGAGCAAGTATGTGAGCAGTTGTTGTGACTCTGAGAGCAAGTATGTGAGCAGTGGAGGTGACTCTGAGAGCAAGTATGTGAGCACTTGTGGCGACTCTGAGAGCAAGTATGTGAGCAGTGGTGGTGACTCAGAGAGCAAGTATGTGAGCATTGGAGATGACTGAGAGCAAGTATGTGAGCAGTGGTGATGACTGATAGCATGTGAGCAGTGGTGGTGACTGAGAGCAAGTATGTGAGCTGTGGTGATGACTGAGAGCAAGTATGTGAGCAGTGGTGATGACTGAGAGCAAGTATGTGAGCAGTGGTGATGACTGAGAGCAAGTATGTGAGCAGTGGTGGTGACTGAGAGCAAGTATGTGAGCAGTGGTGGTGACTGAGAGCAAGTATGTGAGCAGTGGTGGTGACTGAGAGCAAGTATGTGAGCAGTGGTGATGACTGAGAGCAAGTATGTGAGCATTGGTGGTGACTGAGAGCAAGTATGTGAGCAGTGGTGATGACTGAGAGCAAGTATGTGAGCAGTGGTGATGACTGAGAGCAAGTACGTGAGCAGTGGTGGTGACTGAGAGCAAGTATGTGAGCATTGGTGGTGACTGAGAGCAAGTATGTTAGCATTGGTGGTGACTGAGAGCAAGTATGTGAGCAGTGGTGATGACTGAGAGCAAGTATGTGAGCATTGGAGGTGACTGAGAGCAAGTATGTGAGTAGTGGTGGTGACTGAGAGCAAGTGTGTCAGCAGTCGTCGTGACTGAGAGCAAGTATTTTAGCAGTGGTGGTGACTGATAGCTAGTATGTGAGCAGTTGTGGTGACTGATAGCTAGTATGTGAGCATTGGAGATGACTGAGAGCAAGTATGTGAGCATTGGACATGACTGAGAGCAAGTATGTGAGCAGTGGAGATGACTGAAAACAAGTATTTGAGCAGTGGTGATGACTCAGAACAAGTATGTGAGCAGTGGTTGTGACTGAGAGCAAGTATGTGAGCAGTGGTGATGACTTAGAGCAAGTATGTGAGCAGTGGTGATGACTGAGAGCAAGTATGTGAGCAGTGGAGATGACTGAGAGCAAATATGTGAGCAGTGGTGATGACTGAGAGCAAGTATGTGAGCAGTGGTGATGACTGAGAGCAAGTATGTGAGCAGTGGTGCTGACTGAGAGCAAGTATGTGAGCAGTGGAGATGAGTGAGAGCAAGTATGTGAGCAGTGGAGATGAGTGAGAGCAAGTATGTGAGCAGTGGAGATGAGTGAGAGCAAGTATGTGAGCAGTGGAGATGAGTGAGAGCAAGTATGTGAGCAGTGGAGATGAGTGAGAGCAAGTATGTGAGCAGTGGAGATGAGTGAGACCAAGTATGTGAGCAGTGGAGATGAGTGAGAGCAAGTATGTGAGCAGTGGAGATGAGTGAGAGCAAGTATGTGAGCAGTGGAGATGAGTGAGAGCAAGTATGTGAGCAGTGGAGATGAGTGAGAGCAAGTATGTGAGCAGTGGAGATGAGTGAGAGCAAATATGTGAGCAGTGGAGATGACTTAGAGCAAGTATGTGAGCAGTGGAGATGAGTGAGAGCAAGTATGTGAGCAGTGTAGATGAGTGAGAGCAAGTATGTGAGCAGTGGTGATGACTGAGAGCAAGTATGTGAGCAGTGGAGATGACTTAGAGCAAGTATGTGAGCAGTGGAGATGAGTGAGAGCAAGTATGTGAGCAGTGGTGATGACTGAGAGCAAGTATGTGAGCAGTGGAGATGACTTAGAGCAAGTATGTGAGCAGTGGAGATGAGTGAGAGCAAGTATGTGAGCAGTGGTGGTGACTGAGAGCAAGTATGTGAGCAGTGGTGGTGATTGAGAGCAAGTATGTGAGCAGTGGTGGTGACTGAGAGCAAGTATGTGAGCAGTGGAGATGACTTAGAGGAAGTATGTGAGCAGTGGAGATGAGTGAGAGCAAGTATGTGAGCAGTGGTGGTGACTGAGAGCAAGTATGTGAGCAGTGGTGGTGACTGAGAGCAAGTATGTGAGCAGTGGAGATGAGTGAGAGCAAGTATGTGAGCAGCAGTCGAGACCCTGAAAGGGTTAATAAATTAAAATATAAACATAAATATGTACGGAAATAAAAAATTACTGGAACAAAGGTAAAATGTTTTCAATTAAAAAGCTGCAAATTTTCCTCCATTATATTTAACTCTGAGTTTATTAAAGATTTTAGGTGCAAGTTGCAGCCCAGAAGCAGCACTGAATGTTGATGTTAAGCACATCCAGCTGTGCTTAACCTCAGGGCTGTCGACTGGTGCCAGGGATAAAGCCACAAGGAATCTGGTCGCGGTTTTGATGGCAAGAAACTACGAGTATCGTGATGTTGATGATGATGATGATGCACATGATGACGATGGTCCACATGAGACTGAAGATGAGGTGAGTAGTAATTAAACACTCATGCGCTTAATATGCTGCTATGACAGTCAAATGAACAACTATATATTACCCTTAAACAGAAATTATCTGACTATTATAAGCTGTGCTCTGTGGCTTTCTGTTCTCAGTTTGATTTTTAAAAGCTTTATAATTCTAAAATAACTAAACATAGTCTTTTCTAACGATACCTATCCTAACCTAATGATACCTAACCTAACCTAACATGTGACTGGCTTCCAACACAATCGTACCATACCTGGAGTATAATACCTGGAGTATAATACCTGGATAGGGTTTCGGGGGTCAACGCCCCCGCGAGCTTGTCTGTCACCAGGCCTCATGGTGGATCAGGGCCTGATCAACCCGTCGTACGAACCATAGCACAACAGGTCAGGTACTGATTTTAGGTACCTGTCAGTGTCTGCTTCAAGATAGTCAGGGGTCTATTGGTAATCCCCTTTATGTATGCTGGGAGGCAGTTTAACAGTCTTGGGCCCCTGACACTTATTGTGCTATCTCTTATAGTGTTAGTGGCACCCCAGTTTTTCATTGGGGGAATGTTGCACCGTCTGCCGAGTCTTTTGCTTTCATAGAGAGTAATTTTTCGTGTGCAAGTTTGGTACTAGTCCCTCTAAGATTTTCCAAGTGTATCTCTATCACCTGCATTCTAGGGAGTGGAGGTTTAGGAATTTCAAGCGTTCCCAGTAATTGAGGTGTTTTATCTCCGTTATGCGCGCCGTGAAGGTTCTCTGTACGTTTTCTAGGTCAGCAATTTCACCTGCCTTGAAAGGTGCTGTTAGTGTACAGCTATATTCCAGCCTAGATAGAACAAGCGACCTGAAGAGTGTCATCATGGGCTTGGCATTTCTAGTTTTGAAGGTTCTCATTATCCATCCTGTCATTTTTCTAGCAGATGCGATTGATACAATGTTATGGTCCTTGAAGGTGAGATCCTCTGACATGATCACTCCCAGGTCTTTTACATTAGTTTTTCGCTCTATTATGTGCTTGGAATATGTTTTATACTCCTATATAGTTTTAATTTCCTCATGTTTTCCATATCGTAGTAAGTGAAATTTCTCATCATTGAACTTTGTATTGTTTTCTGCGGCCCATTTAAAGACTTGGTTGATGTCCGCCTGGAGTCTTGCAGTGTCTTCAGTGGAAGACACTGTCATGCAAATTCAGGTATCATCTGCAAAGGAAGGACACTGTGCTGTGGCTGACATCCTTGTTTATGTCAGATACGAGGATGTGGAACAGAGCTTTTCACCGTAGCCGCCTCAGACTTTACTGTTTACTACTACTCTTTGTGTTCTGTTTGTTAGGTAATTACAGATACATCTACGAACTTTTCCTTTTATTCCTTTATCACGCACATTGTGTGCTGTTACACTATAGTCACACTTGTCAAGGGCTTTTGGAAAGTCAGTGTATTCTATATCTGTATTTTGTTTGTCTTTTAGAACATCCAGGACCTTGTCATAGTTATCCAGTAGTTGGAACAGGCAGGAGCGACCTGCACTAAACCCATGTTGCCCTGGGTTGTGTAACTGATGGGTATCTAGATGGGTGGCAATCTCGCTTCTTAGGACCCTTTCAAAGATTTTTATGATATTGGATGTTTGCGCTATCAGTCTGTAGTTCTTTGCTATTGCTTTACTGCCTCCTTTGTGGAGTGGCGCTATGTCTGATGTGTTTAGCAGCTGTGGAACGACCGCTGTGTATATGCTCCTCTCAATAGGATGTTAAAAGCACATGAAATGGGCTTATTGTGGTTCTTGATGAACATGGAGTTCCATGAGTCTTGCCCTGGGGCAGAGTGCTTGGGCATGTCGTTTATCGCCTGTTCGAAATCACTTGGCGTCAGGATAATATCAGAGAGGTTCTAGTATACCAAATTCTGTGTCTCATAAAAAAATCACTTAGATCTTCGACTCTCAGGCTGGTTAGCGGCTCACTAAAAGCTGAGTCATATTGGGACTTGAGTAGCTCACTCATTTCCTTGCTGTCATCTGTGTAGGACCCATCTTGTTTAAGTAGAGGCCCAATACTCTAAGTTGTTCTCGACTTTGATTTGGCATAAGAAAAAAAATATTTTGGGTTTCTTTCAATTTCATCCCACGTTTCTTGACTCCTGTAAGATTCCTTTAGCTTTAGTTCGATGTTTGCTATTTTTCTGACCAGTGTCTCCCTACGTATTACAGATATATTGGCCTCTTTTAGGCGCTCGACTATTCTTTGCCTTAGCCTGTATGGGGAGCGCCTTTCTCTTTCTAGTTTATGTGTTCTTTTTTTTCCTTAAAGGAATATGCCTTGAGCATACCTCAAGTGCCACAGAGTTAATTTGTTCTAGTCATAGGTTTGGATCTGTATTGCTTAGTCTATCTTCCCAGTTTATATCATGTAGGACCTGGTTAACTTGGTCCCACCTAATGTTTTTGTTATTGAAGTTGAATTTGGTGAAGGTTCTTTTGTGACTGATCACATTTTGTCTGTGTGGGGCTCCCCACATACATGTCTGGACCTCTGTTATGTTGTGATTTGAGTATATTGGTTTTGATATGGTAATATTTCGAATGAGATCATCATTGTTAGTGAAGATTAGGCCCAGTGAATTCTCCAACATTGCAGGCTCTATTATTTGCTGGTTTAAGGTGAATTTGGTGTAGAGATTTAAAAGCTCGTGTGTGTGTGTGAGTTTTCATCTGAGCTGCCTCCTGGTGTTATCTTTGCTGCATTATTTGGTATACTCCTCCACTTTTAGGTACCTTAAGATGAAATCTCCAAGTAGCAAGTTGTTGGGGGCAGGAGCTAGAAGATTTCCCAGACAGTGATCAGCTTTTACAAGCTGTTCCTGGAATTGTTGGGAAGTTGCATAGGGAAGCTTGTATACAATCACAATGACCAGGTTTTGGTTCTCGATCTTTACTGCCAAAACTTCAACTACATTATTTGAGGCATTTAATAGTTCTGAGCAAATAAGTGACTCTGTGATAGACAGGCCAACCCCCATCCCTTTTGCCTGTTCACTCTGTTGCATCTGTATAGGTTATAACCCGGGATCCATATTTCATTGTCCAGGTGATCCTTTATGTGGGTCTCTGTGCAAACCGCGAATATTGTGTTTGACTCTGTAAGCAGTCCAAGAATGAAAGATATTTTGTTGTTCGTTGCTGGCTTTAGATCCTGTATATTTGCAAAGATGGATGTCGTCGTATTTGTGGTATGGGGGGGATGTCTTTTTTTTTTCCTGGCACTAATATCTGCTGTTTTGGTGTGGAGGCAATGGACTGTGATTCCACTTCAGAAATGATCTGAGTTGTTGTACGATTTCTGTCATTTCCTGCCAGCTTTTTTCCTTCCTGGCGCTAAAAAAAACCTCTCTCAGGAGTGGTTGTGGCTACCCAGGTTGTCCCATGGTCTGGATGTTCAGTGTCCTCTTGTACCCTTTAGGTGGTGTGCCTGAAAATAGAAGCTATATCACTGTCTTTCCTGAACTAAATAGTGACACATTTCAGGGTGGAAAAGTTAACAGGAAGGAAGGTTGGACTCTCCTGTTGTCATATGGGCACGGCATTTCCTGGGGTGGTCAAAGTTGCATTTCATGCCTGCAGATACCTAATGCATAGAATTTGCATAGGCCTCCTTCTTGTACATGAAAATCACTCATGCCTCCCAGCATACATAAAGGGGATTTCAAATAGACCTCTGGCTGTCTTCAAGTAGGCACTGGACAGGCACATAAAATCAGTACCTGATCACTCAGGCTGTGGTTCATACGTTGGTTTACGTGAGGCCAGTAGTAACAGCCTGGTTCATCAGACCCTGATCCACCACGAAGTCTAGTCTGAGACAGGGCCGCAGAGGCGTTAATTAACCCCTGGAACGCTCTCCAGGTATGTTAATTAATCCCTGGAATGCTCTCCAGGTATGTTAATTAACCCCTGGAACGCTCTCCAGGTATGTTAATTAATCCCTGGAACGCTCTCCAGGTATGTTAATTAATCCCTGGAACGCTCTCCAGGTATGTTAATTAATCCCTGGAACGCTCTCCAGGTATGTTAATTAATCCCTGGAACGCTCTCCAGGTATGTTAATCCCTGGAACGCTCTCCAGGTATGTTAATTAATCCCTGGAACGCTCTCCAGGTATGTTAATCCCTGGAACGCTCTCCAGGTATGTTAATTCAAACAAGTAGACCGACTGAAGCAAAATAAATCTTCGGGCCATAATGAACTTTTTTCAAGTGTTCTTAAAGAGTTTAAAATGGAACTTTCTGAACCATTAATTCACATTTTTAATATATCTCTTGAAATGGGTGTGGTGTCGGAAAAGTGGAAGATGTCTAATGTAATTCATAATTTTGAATCAAGGGACAAGTCGTTATCATCAGATTTCCCCCCAAGAAGCCTGACCTCAAATGCAGACAAATTACTAGAGTCAATTATGTATACCCCTGCATAGGATTGAAGCTTGTTCTATCTATTACTGGTGATGTCCTTGAGGGTGGTGTTTGGCGTGTATGGTATTGCCAAACACGTTTCCAACATCTTTTCCAAATTGCCAACATTAAACCTCCTTTCTCGGCAACAGCTCGTATCTGCCTTGAAGAGTGTGCAGATGACTTAAACATTGCTACAAAAGGTTTTCTTCGATGCAGGACACTAGGCACGGCACTCTGGGGAAATGTGAACAGACGCATCGCCAAAATTATTCGCAGCAGAGTTAACACAGCTAATGTTCAACAGAAAATCAGACTTGCTAGGAAACCTAAAACTCTCTGAGATAGGAGTAAGTGGAAAAGTTAAGGAAAGTTCTGAAATTATTCAGAATCTCTCATTTCGTCCACTGACAACCATAGAAACTGAAGCCCTCAGCTTAGGCCCCAAATTTGCTACAAAAATTACGAAACCGAAACAAGACCTCAATTTCATCGCTAAAAATTACAGACACAATGACTCCGATTTCCAAAAAGGCTATCTTCAAAGAATCATCTCAGCGGCCATCTCAACACGCAGCTCCCCAGCCATACCTCGACGTTACATCACTGCACTTAAAGCTTTAGCAGAAGACACGACCATCATGGTGACCACCGCTGATGAAGGAGGTAGTGTCATAATCATGAACACCGGCGATTACAGGAACAAAATGCTCAGTCTACTTAATGACCCAGATACCTACGAACATCTCACAACAAACCAAGTGGACATCCTTACCAAAACATTTCTTCACGGGACTCGCCGCATTCTGAGGGACTCAGAACAAGGGAAATAACTTCTGCACACCATTCTCAGCAACCCCAGACCTGCCAGAATGTACGGCCGGCCAAAAACTCACAGGCCAGGTATCCCATTGAGGCCCATGCCCTCCAGAATAGGCAATGCTCTCCACCAACTCTCAGGAATTCTCACTAAACACTTCTCTAAAGTGAAGACTGAGACACTTATGCAACATACAGGAATCTTTAATGGGGAAACGTTTCGCCACACAGTGGCTTCATCAGTCCAGTGCAAAGCAGAAAGGTGTTAGGAGACGAGGAGTTTGAGGTAATCTCTCAGCCTGGAGTAGATGTGTTCAGTCCATCAATCTTGTAGAATGTACAGCATAGGTATGCATAATGTTCGCCAAGACCGGAGCCCTGGCACGGGTCTTAATATTGCGATGACCCGTCTCTGGCTCCCGAAGGAGAAAGGGTTCTGCAATGTTGTAACGTATGCTGCTCATGCACAGTTCTGGTCGTTCATCTGGTGCATCTCATAAGCGACAACACCGTATGTACTCCTAACTATGGACACTAGGGAGGAGGAGTAGGGTATGTCGTTATCACGGGCAACAGCTTGTCTATTTCATTAACTTCATAGTACACTAGTGTAGCCACAGTCCTCTCTGGATCTTCTTCGGGAGGGTATATCAGTGCTAGTTGCCTGCGGAGTGTCTCAGTAGCTTGGCACTCCAGGAGATAGTGTGTTAGGGGGCGCTGGACAACGTGCTGGTAGTACTGGCACATCTCCACCTCTGCCATGTCTACTATCATCTTGGCTGTGAGAAAGCCCAACCGAAGTCGATGGATGGCGGTACACTGCGCTCTGGATCAGCTTCTATCATATGGAGGGGGCTCTCCCTGAGTCGCTGTTCGGTACCACTGTTAAGATGAGGTATCACCTAAGACCTCCACCATTTGTTTCATTGCTCTGGCAGCTATCAGTTTGGGGACAGTAATCCCAACATGTGGATAGACTGTTGCTGCCTTGGCTGCATCATCTGCCGCCTCATTTCCCCGGATGTCAGCATGGCTGGGGATTCAGTTCAATGTCGATCTGTTACCTTGAACCTCTAATGCTGTCATTACGCTCAGAATCGATGTGATGAGGGGAACATTGTCCTGTGGTTGAGGATGGGAGAGAGCATTGATTGCAGATGTGGAGTCAACATGTATTACAGGTCGGAGTCAATGTCGTAGGGCATGTGACAATGCCTGCTGAATCGCCACCAGCTCAGCTTGAAGGATGGTGCAGTGGTCAGGGAGACGCCAGCCTTGTGTGTGACCATTGTGGTACAGTCCAGCTGCTGCTCTCTTCCTGTCAGGGTCGACAGAACCATCTGTGAAATACGCTGCATATGTGGGTCCCTCTGCCAGTGCCATGCTTATCTCACCATGATTGCTGAGGGTGTCTTGACTGCAGAGACGCTTAGAGGTAGGTAGTTGCATGACGCAAACATCGGGCTGATATGGGCACCAGGGAGGTGGTGGATGATACCCAGCAACAGGAAGGTCACAACTCTTCTCAAGGAGTAGTTGTATAGACAGCAGCTTCCGTCCAGCACCAAAAAATGAACGAATCCAGGAGTAGTCCGTGAAAAGAGTTAGATCTTGTGTCATGGTTGTCAATATCTGTCTTCTTAGTGGGGTACCTCGCTGCCGGTAGAGAATCGTGTTTACTTTGCAGGCGTTTATGTATCTTACTCTGTCAGCCAGGGAAGGAAACCGGGCCTCAGATCTGATACATACTGTGTTGGTCCAGATGGGGGCCCCAAGCATAGTTCTTATCGCCTGGTTTTGTACGACCTCCACCATTTACCTGCTCTGCGGGAAGAGATGAGCTAACGCCGGTGCACCGTAGTTAATGAGCGAGCGTATAGCTTGTATATAGTACAAGCGAAGTACATTTTTGCTCGCCCATGCATGGTGCCTCGTCATGGCTCTCATGGCGTTGAGTCTGAGTAGAGCACGTGACCTGACATACTCGGCCTGTTTCTGAAAGGTCAGCTTTTTATCAATGTAGATTCCCAAGTACAGGTAGGAGCCTGTCCACTCAAGTTCTATATCTTGAATACGTAATCTATTCACAGGATCTGGTCCCTTGAACATCATTGCAAGAGATTTCTCGGCGGAGATCTTGAGGCCTAGTTCCTTACAAGACTGCGTTATTAGGTCCAAAGCTCTCTGAGCCTGTTTCTCCAAATTGCCTTTCCCATTCACTACGAGTGCAAGATCATCAGCATAGCTGAGGTGCTGCGTACCACTATGAATGGGAAGGCTCACAAGTTCATGTATAAGGACGTTAAACAGGGCAGGACTGAGCACAACTCCTTGTGGCGTGACGTTTCCAGGGTTTTAAAGGAAGAATAGTGTCCCTGAAAGCTGACACAGGCCTGCCTGTCCCTAAGGTAGGACTCTATCCAGGCCAGGAGGTGTCCTTTGATCCTTCCGAGCTAGTATTGCTAGAATTGCTATGGGGCTGGCTAGCTCAAATGCCTTCTCAAGGTCGAGGCAAACGACGATACTAGGTTTTTTGTTACTATCAGCAATCTGGCTTAGTAGAGTGGTTATGCACTCTGCTGTACCCACTCCTTTGGTGAAGCCAAATATGTGATGATGAGGGGGTCCAAGTTTCCATAGGAGGCGGTTTAACACCATCCTCTCAGCAGTCTCGGCTAAACATCTGGTCAGCGATATGGGTCTCATATTGCCAGGGTCTTTGGACTTTGGAATCGGCACAATGGTAGCCTTCTTCCAAGCTGCTGGGAGTATCCCGGCCCTCCACGACTTGTTTATGATATCTAGTATGGCCTCCAATCCACTCTGACCAGCCTGTGCAATCATGGAGTAAGTGACACCATCGATGCCCGGGGTAGTGTCACCTGTGTTCTTAATGGCATGTCCGAGTTCCAAGTCTGTGAGGTCTTCATGAGTTACATCTTCCGAATCACACGCAGCTTGTATCGTTAACTGGCGGTGTGGCAGAAGATCCATCTGTATAGTTCGGATGTCCTGTGGGAGCTGAGTGGAGGCTCCCCTGGAAGTGAAGAGCTCCACTAGTTTCTCAGCTTCCTGGGATGGGTTCGGGTGTGTTGGTGGCCTCAGCTTGCTTTTGCCAGTTGCGATGTTAAGCTTGCCCCATATCTCAGATAAGGTGGTGTACAGCATAGGGCCGTAGAAGTGACTTATATATTGTAGTCAGGTGAGGCGAAGCAGGAGGAGGCAGGGTCATAGTGGTACCATCCACTAGTCGAAGTAGGTCTTCGTCCAAAGAATGGACAAGTTCTGAAGAATTCTTTGTACCAAGATCGCATGATGCTGCAGTGTCTGACCTCGCTCAGTGGTGACGGCGACCTTGCTCAGTGGTGATGATGACCTTGCTTATTCCATGGGTGAAGTGGAAGGTGGGTTGGGCAGGTGGTTTCATTTGTGGGTCTGGGTTTGGGTTTAAGGGGGACCTGCATAGTGTTGGCCGGCTGGCCTACTGCAGTATTTCTTTTTTTGTTGTATGCTGAGGTCAGTGGTTTGAGTACTCTGAGATCAATGGTCACGTGTGATCATACCTGTCCTAAGCTCTCTGGGAGTTAGCGTGGGATGTTACCAAGCACCATGGCTTGTTGTAGTGTTTTAGAATCACAGATTCAGGTGTTGAAGAAGGATGTTCTACTTCTTCAGGAGGAAAACAGGAGGCTGAAGCTTCACTTAGAGGGGTTTGTGAGTGAGTGTGAGATGGATTAAGTTGGTAAGGAGGAAATGGTCACCAGCAGTGATAGTGGTAGCCGCTTTAAGTGACAAGTGGTTCACAGTTCAGGAAGAAGGAAGATAAGGAGGGTTAACAGAAAAGATCTGAATGTAGGAAATCGATTCTCTGTTCTCCAGGACGAGTGTACTTCAGTGGTCAGTGAGGTTGAAAGTACCACTAATTCCCCTGCTAATCAAGGTAAGAATATTCTAATTGTATGAGATTCTCAGGTAAGATATATGGACAGTGCTTTTTGTAACAAGGATAGAAAGGTCAGACAGAGGGAGTGCCTCCCAGGAGCTGGTGTTGGTGACATAGTCAGCAGGTTGGATAATATTTTGTCAGGTAATGGGAACAAGCCCGTTATCTGTTTTAGTGCTGGGGGAATTGACATTGGTAAGGGCAAGAGACAGGAGCTGCTGGATAGGCACAGGTCAACCATAGAAGTAGTCAGGTCTAAGGGAGGGATCCCAGTCATATGCAGCATCTTGCCTAGAATGGGAGTGGGCAATGAGTGGATGTCTATGGCAATTGATATAAATTGCTGGCTAGACAGGTGCTGCAAGGAACTTGCGATCCCATTCATTGATAACTGGGACAAATTCTATGGCAAATGTGATATGTATGCAAGGGATGGGGTTAATCTCTCTGGGGCTGAGTGGCTGCATTAGCGAGTTCGATTGAGAGGGTAATTGATGACTTGTCTAGGACTTTAAACTGATAGATTATAGAGGTATGGGTGTTTGTGGGAAACAAACAGGCTGCAGTATTAGGGTTGAAAGCAGCAGATTTTACCGGGATAACTCATGGATATGTTTAAAAGACAATATTCAAAATAAAGTTGTGAGTGAAGGCAAATCAATTGATCAACAAACAAAAAGAGATAGCAGAGGGCAATGAGTGACTAGCTCCCTTAAGGTTTACTATACAAATAGTAGGAGTCTAAGAAATAAGATAGATGAGCTAAGATTGCTTGCAAGTGCAGGTAATATAGATATTATTGGTATAACAGAGACCTGGTTCAACCTGAAAGATAGAGAAATGCCTTCTGAATGCAACATACAGGGCTATAAGCTATCCCACACTGATAGGGTCAACAGGAAGGATGGTGGAGTGGTGATGTATGTCAGAGATAATTAAAATTGTTGTCTTAGACATGATATAAAATTAGAAACATCGAACACAGGATCTGTTTGGCTACAGTTTCTCGAGGGTCGTGACAAATTAATTTTGGGTGTGATTTGTAGGCCCCCAAACCTTGATAGGGAGTGCAGTAAACTGTTATGGGAAGAAATTCATAAGACATCTAGATATGGAAATGTTGTGTTAATGGGATATTTTAACTTTAGACAAATTGATTGGAACAATATGACAGGAAATCTCGAGTCTAGTGACTTTTTTGATACGGTTCAGGATTGCTTTTTAGAACAGGTTGAGACAGAACCAACTAGAGGAAACAATCTGCTTGACTTGATTCTTGCCAACAAAGATTCACTAATTAATAATCTTGAGGTTAATGATGAGCTAGGGGAAAGTGATCACAAATCACTTAGTTTCAATATATCGTGGAATTTCCCAGATAACTGCAATCAAATCTCTGTCCCAGACTTTCGCTTGGCCGATTTCAGGGGAATGAAAAATTTCCTGGGTGGGCTAAATTGGGATGACCTGACTATGGGTCAGGTAGGTGATCTTGGTTGCCAATATGACGTTTTTCAGAGCATAGTTCTAGCTGCCCAGACAACTTTCGTTCCGAGTAGGGGAATTAGATCTAACAAGAATGATCCCAAATGGATGAACAATAGATAAAAACATCTCATTGGTCAAAAGAGAGGCGTATATAGGCGTATCAAAAGAGATAATGAGAATAGTCACGAGGGAGCCTTCACCAAATTCAACTTCAATAACAAGAACATAAAGTGGGACCAAGTAAACCAAGTCCTAACCGATATAAGCTGGGAAGATAGACTAAGCAACACAGACCCCAACTTATGCCTAGAACAGATTAACTCGGTGGCACTCGATGTATGCTCAAGACTTATTCTCTTAAGAAAAATGAGGAGTAGACGTAAAACAGAAAGAGACAGGTGCTCCCTTTACAGGCGACGAAAAAGAATAACAGAGCGGCTAAAAGAGGCCAAACATCGATCTTAAGCTAAAGGAATCTTATAGGTGTCAGGAATCGCAGGAAGAACTAAAAGCCGTAAATGAAATCGAAAGAAACCCAAAGAATTTCTTTTCCTATGCCAAATCAAAGTCGAGAACAACGTCCAGTATTGGGCCCCTACTTAAATAAGATGGGTCCTACACAGATGACAGCAAGGAAATGAGTGAGCTACTCAAGTCCCAATATGACTCAGTTTTTACCATGCCGCTAACCAGACTGAGAGTCGTAGATCAAAATGAATTTTTTTATGATAGAGTAACAGAATTTGGTTAACACAAACCTATCTAATGTTATCCTGACACCAAATGACTTCGAACAGGCGATAAATGACATGCCCTTGCACTCTGCCCCAGGGCCAGCCTCATGGAACACGGTGTTCATCAAGAACTGCAAGAAGCCCCTATCACGAGCTTTTACCATCCTGTGGAGAGGGAGCATGGACACGGGGGTCGTCCCACAGTTACTAAAATCAACAGACATAGCCCCACTCCACAAAGGGGGCAGTAAAGCAACAGCAAAGAACTACAGACCAACAGCACTAACATCCCATATCATAAAAATCTTTGAAAGGGTCCTAAGAAGCAAGATCGCCACCTATCTAGAAACCCATCAATTACACAACCCATGGCAACATGGGTTTAGAACAGGTCGCTCCTGTCTGTATCAACTATTGGATCACTGCGACAAGGTCCTAGATGCACTAAAAGACAAAAAGAATGCAGATGTAATACATACAGACTTTGCAAAAGCCTTCGACAAGTGCTAAAGGAATAACAGGAAAAGTTGGAAGATGGATCTATAATTTCCTCACAAATAGAACACAAAGAGTAGTAGTCAACAGAGTAAAGTCCGAGGAGACTACAGTGAAAAGCTCTGTTCCACAAGGCACAGTACTCGCTCCCATCTTGTTTCTCATCCTCATGTCTGACATAGACAAGGATGTCAGCCACACTGCAAGGCTCCAGGCGGACATCAACCAAATCTTTCAATGGGCTGCAGAAAACAATATGAAGTTCAATGATGATAAATTTCAATTACTCAGATATGGTAAACACGAGGAAATTGAAACTTCATCAGAGTACAAAACAAATTCCGGCCACAAAATAGAGCGAAAAACCAACGTCAAAGACCTGGGAGTGATCATGTCGGAGGATCTCACCTTCAAGAACCATAACATTGTATCAATCGCAGCTGCTAGAAAAATGACAGTATGGATAATGAGAACCTTCAAAACTAGGGATGCCAAGCCCGTGATGACACTCTTCAGGTCGCTTGTTCTATCTAGGCTGGAATATTGCTGCACACTAGCAGCACCTCTCATGGCAGGTGAAATTGCTGACCTTGAAAATGTACAGAGAACCTTCACGGCGCGCATAACGGAGATGAAACACCTCAATTACTGGGAGCGCTTGAGGTTCCTAAACCTGTACTCCCTGGAACGCAGGCGGGAGAGATACATGATTATGTACACCTGGAAAATCCTAGAGGGACTAGTACCGAACTTGCACACGAAAATTTATTTATTTATTTATTTATTTATTTAGAAATTTTAGCATACATACAGAGGTACAAAAAAAATACAGGTAAGAGCAGCATGCCAAAGCCACTTATATGCATAGCATTACGGGCTGGCTTGCAATTAACTTAAGATTAACTAAGCAATGATGAAATCAGTGATAAGACATTATTGTAAACAGATAACTATAAAATACAAATGAGTATTACAAAGACAGGTCCTATGGTTGCATGCATTGCTGTTCATTCAGTAGAATGGAGTATTCTGTTAGGTAGTGTATTTAAAAAAATAATAAAGGTAGATTGGGTCCTAGGTTTAACATTTGTGTGATATAATTGTGAGTAACATATAGGATATACAATTTATATGGTTCAGTTATTCAGTATTTATTTGGTTTTGAGTGAGTAAGTGAAGTTTGAGAAGAGACTTGAATTTATAAACAGGTAGTGTTTCTTTTATATTTACAGGTAATGAATTCCAGATTTTAGGGCCTTTTATGTGCATTGAGTTTTTGCATAGCGTGAGATGGACACGAGGAACATCAAAGAGTGATCTGTTTACCTGCAGAGAGTTTACCTGGAGAGAGTTTCGGGGGTCAACGCCCCCGCGGCCCGGTCTGTGACCAGGCCTTGTATTATGGTCATGTGTTCTGTTGAGGTTGGCAAGGAGATGTTTGAGGGGAGGGTTAATATCAGAGTTAAGTGTTCTATGTATGTAATAAGTGCAATAATAAGTATGGATGTTTTGTATGGTGAGTAGGTTGAGTGTTTTGAATATTGGTGGAGTGTGCTGCCTGTAGTGAGAATTTGTTATCATTCTAACTGCAGGCTTTTGTTGGGTAATTAGTGGTCTGAGATGGTTAATTGTTGTTGAGCCCCATGCACAAATTCCATAGGTGAGATAGGGGTAAATAAGAGAGTGATAAAGGGCCAGGAGGGCTGACTGTGGAACATAGTACGGTATCTTCGATAGTATGCCGACAGTCTTGGAAATTTTCTTAGAAATTTGTTGTATATGTGTATGAAATTTGAGTCTATTATCGAGGTGGATTCCTAAGAATTTTCCCTCTGTTAGCTTTGTGATAGGTGATCTGTTTATCGTTATGTTAAGAGGAACATCTGTAGCTCTGTTACCAAACTGAATGAAGTAGGTTTTGTCAATGTTTAGTGTAAGTTTGTTAGTCCTCATCCAGGTAGATATTTTCTGTAATTCGGTGTTTACAGTATTGGCTAGCGTGACTGGGCTCGGGTGAGAGAAGACGTATGTGGTGTCATCTGCAAAAAGTGTGGGTTTGAGTAATTGCGAAGCATTTGGTAGGTCATTTATGTATAGGAGAAAGAGAAGAGGGCCAAGGACACTTCCCTGTGGGACACCAACTGTAATTGGTTGTGCGGAAGAGCTTGCCCCATTTGCGTACACATATTGGCTTCTGTTGCTGAGGTAAGACTTGAGGTAGTTGAGGGAGTGCCCTCTTATACCATAGTGTGACAATTTTACGTGGAGCAAGTCATGGTCAACTGTATCAAAAGCTTTACGCAAGTCAATGAAGATCCCCAGTGGGACTTCTTTTTTCTCTATTGCAGTGTATATATGTTCTAGCATGTGTATAATAGCATCATTAGTATTTTTATTAGTCCTGAATCCAAATTGGCAGGGGTTGAGAATGTTTTGGGAGATGAGGTAGGAGTAGATTCGTTTATGAATTAATTTTTCGAAGATTTTTGAGAGAGGGTGTAAATTGGATATTGGCCTATAGTTATTCAACTCTGTTTGGTCTCCTCCTTTATGGATCGGGGTGACCCTTGCTATTTTGAGAACTGTAGGGAAGGTGGAGGATTCAATGGATTTGTTAAAGAGTGTTGCAATGATTGGTGATAGTACTTGTGACGTTTTTTTTTGTATATAAAGGGTGGTAAGGTATTTAAATCTCCTGCCTTGTTTTTCAGTGCATTGATAATAAGGGAGACTTCGTATGGGTTAGTCGGAGCTAGGAACAGTGTGTTCGGGTAGTTGCCAGTGAGGTAGTGATTTGGTGGGTATCTGAGCTTGGGATATTATTGGCAAGGTTTTGACCTATAGTGGAGAAGAAATCATTGAGTCTGTTTGCTGTTTCTGTTGGTGGGAGTTGGGGTTCATCTGATTTTGCTAATTTTATTTCCCTATGTTTACCTGGAGTTTACCTGGAGAGAGTTCCGGGGGTCAACGCCCCCGCGGCCCGGTCTGAGACCAGGCCTCCTGGTGGATCAGAGCCTGATCAACCAGGCTGTTGCTGCTGGCTGCACGCAAACCAACATACGAGCCACAGCCCGGCTGATCCGGAACTGACTTTAGGTGCTTGTCTAGTGCCAGCTTGAAGACTGCCAGGGGTCTGTTGGTAATCCCCCTTATGTGTGCTGGGAGGCAGTTGAACAGTCTCGGGCCCCTGACACTTATTGTATGGTCTCTTAACGTGCTAGTGACACCCCTGCTTTTCATTGGGGGGATGGTGCATCGTCTGCCAAGTCTTTTGCTATCGTAGTGAGTGATTTTCATGTGCAAGTTCGGTACTAGTCCCTCTAGGATTTTCCAGGTGTATATAATCATGTATCTCTCCCTCCTGCGTTCCAGGGAATACAGGTTTAGGAACCTCAAGCGCTCCCAATAATTGAGGTGTTTTATCTCCGTTATGCGCGCCGTGAAAGTTCTCTGTACATTTTCTAGGTCGGCAATTTCACCTGCCTTGAAAGGTGCTGTTAGTGTGCAGCAATATTCCAGCCTAGATAGAACAAGTGACCTGAAGAGTGTCATCATGGGCTTGTCCTCCCTAGTTTTGAAGGTTCTCATTATCCATCCTGTCATTTTTCTAGCAGATGCGATTGATACAATGTTATGGTCCTTGAAGGTGAGATCCTCCGACATGATCACTCCCAGGTCTTTGACGTTGGTGTTTCGCTCTATTTTGTGGCCAGAATTTGTTTTGTACTCTGATGAAGATTTAATTTCCTCATGTTTACCATATCTGAGTAATTGAAATTTCTCATCGTTGAACTTCATATTGTTTTCTGCAGCCCACTGAAAGATTTGGTTGATGTCTGCCTGGAGCTTTGCAGTGTCTGCAATGGAAGACACTGTCATGCAGATTCGGGTGTCATCTGCAAAGGAAGACACGGTGCTGTGGCTGACATCCTTGTCTATGTCGGATATAAGGATGAGGAACAAGATGGGAGCGAGTACTGTGCCTTGTGGAACAGAGCTTTTCACCGTAGCTGCCTCGGACTTTACTCTGTTGACGACTACTCTCTGTGTTCTGTTAGTGAGGAAATTATAGATCCATCGACCGACTTTTCCTGTTATTCCTTTAGCACGCATTTTGTGCGCTATTACGCCATGGTCACACTTGTCGAAGACTTTTGCAAAGTCTGTATATATTACATCTGCATTCTTTTTGTCTTCTAGTGCATTTAGGACCTTGTCGTAGTGGTCCAATAGTTGAGACAGACAGGAGTGACCTGTTCTAAACCCATGTTGCCCTGGGTTGTGTAACTGATGGGTTTCTAGATGTGTGGTGATCTTGCTTCTTAGGACCCTTTCAAAGATTTTTATGATATGGGATGTTAGTGCTATTGGTCTGTAGTTCTTTGCTGTTGCTTTACTGCCCCCTTTGTGGAGTGGGGCTATGTCTGTTGTTTTTAGTAACTGTGGGACGACCCCCGTGTCCATGCTCCCTCTCCATAGGATGGAAAAGGCTCATGATAGGGGCTTCTTGCAGTTCTTGATGAACACAGAGTTCCATGAGTCTGGCCCTGGGGCATGTCATTTATCGCCTGTTCGAAGTCATTTGGCGTCAGGATAACATCGGATAGGCTTGTGTTAATCAAATTTTGTGGCTCTCTCATAAAAAATTCATTTTGATCTTCGACTCTCAGTCTGGTTAGCGGCTTGCTAAAAACTTAGTCATATTGGGACTTGAGTAGCTCACTCATTTCCTTGCTGTCATCTGTGTAGGACCCATCTTGTTTAAGTAGGGGCCCAATACTGGACGTTGTTCTCGATTTTTATTTGGCATAGGAGAAGAAATACTTTGGGTTTCTTTCGATTTCATTTATGGCTTTTAGTTCTTCCCGCGATTCCTGACTCCTAAAGGATTCTTTTAGCTTAAGTTCGATGCTTGCTATTTCTCTGACCAGTGTCTCCCTACGCATTTCAGATATATTGACCTCTTTTAGCCGCTCTGTTATTCTTTTCCGTCGCCTGTAAAGGGAGCGCCTGTCTCTTTCTGTTTTACATCTACTCCTCCTTTTTCTTAGAGGAATAAGCCTTGTGCATACATCGAGTGCCACCGAGTTAATCTGTTCTAGGCATAAGTTGGGGTCTGTGTTGCTTAGTATATCTTCCCAGCTTATATCGGTTAGGACTTGGTTTACTTGGTCCCACTTTATGTTTTTGTTATTGAAGTTGAATTTGGTGAATGCTCCCTCGTGACTAATCTCATTATGTCGGTCTGGGGCTCCGCGCATACATGACTGAACCTCAATTATGTTGTGATCTGAGTATATTGTTTTTGATATGGTGATATTTCTTATCAGATCATCATTGTTAGTGAAGATGAGGTCTAGTGTATTCTCCAGTCTAGTAGGCTCTATTATATGTCGTGATATTTTTTTGTTCCCAGAATTTCTGATAGGGTCTTCCAGGTCTTTTTTATATCACCTCGTAAGTTGGATAATCTGTTCTCATAATACAATTTTTTTGCCCTTCTTATCAGGCTGGTTAGGATTGACGAGTAACGTTTTGTTTGGTCTCTGGTTATGTGACCCATTCTGTACTGCTTTTCATATCGGTGTTTTGTATTTATGGATTTGAGAATGCTGGGTTTTAGCCAGGGACTGTTCAGTCTCTTAGCTGTCATCTGTTTAGTTTTTTTAGGGCAGTGCTTGTTATAAAGGTATTGGGTCTTTTTTAGAAAATTATTATAACATTCGTCAATATCTGTATAGATTTCTAGCTCAGTGTGCCAGTCAGTGTTTGTTACTGCTGTTGTGAAGTTATTAATGGCTGCCTCATTGTGAAGTCTGAAGGTGACTTTAGTAGTGTCTTGGGGTAATTTACCAAGAGTTCTTATGAGGAAAGTAGGGTAGTGGTCTGTGGTATTATCTGTAATTATGCCTGATTTTAAAGGGGATATGGTGTTGGTCCAGATGTGGTCAAGTAGGGAAACACTAGTCTCTGTAACTCTTGTAGGTTTTGTTACTGTTGGTAGCAACATGCAGTTACTCATTGTGTTTGTGAATTCAGTAACGTGTGGGTCCTGGTCTTGCAGGAGATTTATATTGAAGTCACCTGAGAGTAGTAAGTGATCTTTGTTCATGCATGCATCAGTTATCATACTTCCTAGGTTTTGACTAAATTGGCTAATGTTTGATTGTGGAGCTCTGTAGATGTTTATCAATGTGAGAGGTTTTTGTAGGTATTTGGATTTGAATTTAGCTATTATATATTCCCCATGTTCATCCCTTGTGCAAGTATTAGTGATACATTCTAGTTGGTCTGAGTAGTATATGGCTGTGCCACCCCCTTGTTGGTCTGGCCTACAGTTGTGTATGGCTGTGTAACCAGGAATGGCATAGACATCTGTAGTATCAGGCTTTAGCCAGGTTTCAGTTAGTGTAATGATGGACATATTGGCATGCAAGGAATTTAGTAGTGCTAGGAGGTCATCATAATGCTTGCTTAAAGATCTGATATTGTAGTTAAAGATAGTTATGTTGTTGTTGGCTCTGAGAAGTGCCTTTGATTGTTCTGCTGTGTAGTAATTACAGTAACTGTTTGAATCATTTAAGTCATTAAATAAGAGGTTGGTATCAGGATCAATGCTTGTAATCATAAGATTTGTAGTGAATCTATAGTTAGAATTAAGTATAAAACAAAGTAAATATTCTAAAGCAAAAAATATAGCACCTGAATTATTTAACAAATGTAAAAAATAATGAGCTAAGGTAGTTTTTTAAAGCTAAAATAAAGGAGACAATATAAAATGGACTAAAATAATTTGTGGTGAACAAATAAAGTGATGATCAAATAATGGAGCTTGGGAATATGATAGTAGGTAGTACTTTAAAGGTAATTCTTTAAATTTAGAATTATAATATAAAATTATAATATAAAAGGGACTAATATAAGTTGTGGTGAACAATAAAGTGGTAATCAAATAAATGAGCTTTGGAGTATAATGGCAAAATAGTGAACTTATTAACTTTAGCACCTGAGAATAGCACCTTGATTAGTTTAACAATTGTGAATATATGATCTAAGGTAGTTATATAAAGCTAAAATAAAGGACAAAAAAATATATAAGGGACTACAATTAAGTAATGGTAAACAAGTTAAATGGACAGATAGTCACTATGAAATAATATTGGTTTAGGAGTAAGATCTGATTTGTAATATTAAATAAGTTGAGCAGTTTATTGCACAATAAAAAGTAAAATAAAAAAATGAGGTAGTTGGTACTAGCTAGCAAAAGATAGTTTTGGTACTTGCAAAAAAGTAATTGGAATATACACTAATTGCACACACAATAAAAAGTGACTAAAAAACAAGTAGTGGTAAACAAAATTAAATGGACAGGTAAGAACAATGAATAATGGTAATGTCTTGGTTATAATATGATAGTAAGATGGTAGACAGGTACACAGGTACACAGGTACACAGGTACACAGGTACACAGGTACACAGGTACAAAGGATAATATAAAGGTTGGAGTTGAATATACAAACTTGAAAATTTGGCAACAAAATGTTATGGGAAGTATAAAATAATGTTTAATGTACAAAAGTAAAATTGACTGGTAGTAAATATGGTGTTTAATAAAATTTTAGTAAGTAATAATGATTACAAAAAAGTGAAAAAGTAATGTTTATTTCATTCAATATTGCACTGGTAGTTATACTAGAGGTTATATGGCAGTACAAGGTAATTAAGAGTACTCTAAGATAGTAAATGTGGTATTAAAACAGGTAAAGGTAATTAGACAAGTAATGGTTATTAAATGTCAAAAATGTTAAGAGTAAATTGAAATTATAGTAAAAATGATAATTATTAATTTTAGTAAGTAATATCAATTGATAGTATTTAAAAAAATATGAGGTAGTAATATGGACAGAGAAAGTATCAATTCAGCTAATGTTTAAGCAAACAATAGTAAATAAGAAAATTACATAAGGTGACTTATGCTTACTAGTAAAATCACAAAATGAGGTAGTTGATTATTTAAATACTAAGAGATTGTACAATGAAATTTGAACAATAATGGAGCAAAACATACACTACACTACGTAGGCTTTTAGGTTGGACATTGTTTAGTTATTCTCTGTAAGATTAGTATCCCTGAGGAATCGTGATAGATCATTCTCGTTCGTGATTGTGTACAGTTGACCTACATTTGTTTTCCTAACAAGAATTTTCCCATCCCGTGTGAAGCATTGGTGTATTGTGTCATTATTCTCCCGCTTAAGTTTTCTGACTCTATACAGGAGGTTCTGACGTTTTTTTGGTAAGACACTCGTTTATGTATACCTCTTTCTTTACTTTAATAGATGCAATAATTAAGTCTTTTTTCCTGTCATGTGAGTGGAATCTAAGCATAACACTTTTTCTACCATGGGATCCTAGTAACCTGGCTTCTTTTATTTCAGACTCTGGTACAATAACACTTGTTTGGTCCTTTATGATCTGCAGAGTAATTTCTTTACTGTTTGTTTGGTTCATATCACTGGGAAAAAGTGGACTGTTAACTATTACTGCGTCCGATAGTTTATCTTGTTCAGTTTTATCTTCTTGGAGAGCAAAGTAGTCGCTGAACTGGTTATCTAAGTTGTTCTTCCATTCTTTTACTGCTTCTTCAACCTTTGTGCTTTATGCTAATGTTTCAAGAGATCTTGTAATTTCCAGTGTTATGATCCATGGTGTCTTGACGGCGATAGAGAGGCTTCAAGACATCGTCGACGTCTCAGGTCTTGTTCGGTGAGAACGAATTATGCCTCATCTCAATTCATCAAATGCCCCGTGGAGTCTCTGTGGAGGACACAGGCGTACCTTAAGTCGCCTCTGTTACTGGAATTTCGATGCTCGTTCAGGCGGACCGCAAGATCTCTGCCTGTTTTGCCTACATATTTCATGAGATAGCATCCACAGGGAATGGTCTAGACGCCGTCTGTGGAAGTTAGAGGTGTGGGGCCGTGTTTCGTAGAGAGGTATTTAACAGATGTGTTTATGGTGGAAACGTAGATGTTTCTCTCAGCAAGTGCTTGGTGAGTATTGTGTTTATGGTGGAAACGTAGATGTTTCTCTCAGCAAGTGCTTGGTGAGTATTGTGTTTATGGTGGAAACGTAGATGTTTCTCTCAGCAAGTGCCCGGTGAGTATTGTGTTTATGGTGGAAACGTTGATGTTTCTCTCAGCAAGTGCCCGGTGAGTATTCATGCCAACATCACCACATTGGATACTTTTCTCGTTTGGTTCAGAATGATTTTTGCGAAATTATTGCATAAACAAATTTTCGATGGCCTTATTCGGCAAGAAGAGCATTGGCATTTAAGCAAAACTCGCAAGTTTTACCTATTCGACACGACATATGACTTGTCCCTTGCCTTAAAAATATTGATTACATTAGCCATCTTCCACATACCAGAAACTAAACCAGTTTCAACATGGTGATTACAACTAGTTTAGTGGTTTAATGAATCAGGTTTTTGGTAATATTATAATGATAATAAAGATATTAGCGGATGATAGTTGATAATAATGATAGGAAGAGCATTCAAATTAATATTAGTCTGAATAGGAAAAATTAACACAGACATATTAACTGACACTGCGAGTATTTCCTAAATGTTATGGAAGATTCTGCCACACCGTTGATAAATGAGGGACTTTTTCCCTCTATTTCATTAGTTAAAAGGTTGTATATGAAGGTATGTAATGATCTAATATTGTAACTTTTTACGATACATTACCTGTTCCCGGTGGTTAGAAGCTTAGCGTTGGCTATTCAAAATTTATTCTCTATAAGGATTACAATGCTGAGTTTACAGAATTTGGTTACTGTGTGGTTTACATGTAGTAAAATAATAATTACAGAGTGTACCACTAGAACGCTTAGCATGGCTAGGCATTTCGAGCAGACTTAGTTTAATTCTTAATTTTAAAATATTACAAATTATGAGGTAAGTTGGTATTATGGCTAAATGACTAAATACTAGTTTGTGAGTTTAGAATTTTCCTCATGCTATCTGCAAACTGTGAGGCCAACCCCCCACCCTCATCACATGGGGTGTGGGGGGGGCCGGTGTGATGGTTCGCATCCTGCTGGTCTTCCCAGACAGTCTGGCACTGGCTGGTGCCACCACACTGCCACTTTCTGAAAACTTACATTACTCCTCCTGTTACTGTCTTTGCAACATTGCACAGGTCCTGATGATGCACTGAGAAGTATGAAAGTACTTGAGGTAACAAGGCTCCGAGAACCTTAGCGTTGTAAGGCGTGCAATAACAGCGAGCAGTAATCAGTGGTAGTGGAACGTCAGTGAACAATACTACGAGTGATAATTAAAGTTATTAGTTAAAGAAAGTGAGAGGAAAGCTGAAATCATAATATTTCAAAGCGCAAACCGTTGGGGGTCTTAGGCGCTGTTGCCACGTTGGTAGCGGTAGGCCTGAAGAAGTGACGCCACGACAAGTTGTGCGCCATTATACATATAAAGTGAAGTGTATATAATGTGAAGTGTATAATGTCATCAGTGAAGAGTGAAATCGCGTGAGGAAGCTGGATGTATGAGAATATATGGTTATAAACATCACGAGTGAAGGATCTCCAAAATAGGGATTAAGGCCTACGTATGACGACTCCGCCATCAGCAGCTGGCAACCTGTCACGCACCATTGCAGCACAAGTTTATTCGCCTATTTGTGGTTTGCATGTTGACGGCCCTGGCTGGCCTTCCATACTGTTTGATACTGGTCACTCACTCCTGCAAGCTATTACCAGAATTAGAATAGAAATAGCATAGACATAGTGAATATAGTGTCAACGAGTGTGAGAAGGTAGAGTCCAGTGAGGTAGAGTAGTATTAATTCCAGTAGTTATTAGCAGTAAGAATAATTAGGAAGCTAGGAAGTCCTCTCCCAATGTGAACATGGAACAGGATAATAACCAGCAATAATTGATACTTAAATCAAGACACACACACACACACACAAGGCGAGTAACTCAATATAAGCTAGGTGGGACAAGCTTTTAAGGGCAACATTGTAAGACGGTGCGAGGGTCAAGTCCCAGGAGGGTTGTGTCAGGTCACAAGAAGTTGTGGCCAGTCATTACACTGCACAAGGCACTCTCACACACACACACACACACACACACACACACACGCACACGCACACAGGGGTAGGGCAGTGTTACTACCGGTAGTTATTAGCAGTAAGAATACTTAGGAAGCTAGGAAGTCCTCTCTCAATGTTTTTATTATTATTATCACACAGGCCGATTCCCACCAAGGCAGGGTGCCCCGAAAAAGAAAAACTTTCACCATCATTCACTCCATCACTGTCTTGCCAGAAGGGTGCTTTACACTACAGTTTTTAAACTGCAACATTAACACCCCTCCTTCAGAGTGCAGGCATGTACTTCCCATCTCCAAGACTCAAGTCCGGCCTGCCGGTTTCCCTGAACCCCTTCATAAATGTTACTTTGCTCACACTCCAACAGCACGTCAAGTATTAAAAACCATTTGTCTCCATTCACTCCTATCAAACATGCTCATGCATGCATGCTGGAAGTCCAAGCCCCTCGCACACAAAACCTCCTTTACCCCCTCTCTCCAACCTTTCCTAGGCCGACCCCTACCCTGCCTTCCTTCCACTACAGACTGATACACTCTTGAAGTCATTCTGTTTCACTCCATTCTCTCTACATGTCCGAGCCACCTCAACAACCCTTCCTCAGCCCTCTGGACAACAGTTTTGGTAATCCCGCACCTCCTCCTAACTTCCAAACTACGAATTCTCTGCATTATATTCACACTTGGACAACGAAATATGGATCCCAGGTTACAACCTATACAGATGTGACAGAGTGAACAGGCAAAAAGGGGGGGTTGGCCTGTACATTGCAGAGTCACTTGTTTGCACAGAACTGCTTAATGCCTCAAATGATGTAGTGGAAGTTTTAGCGGTAAAGGTCGAGAACCAAAACCTAGTCATTGTGGTAGTCTACAAGCCTCCGGATGCAACATCCCAGCAATTCCAGGAACAGCTGTTTAAAATTGACCACTGTCTGGAAAATCTTCCAGCTCCTGCGCCCAACATCTTGCTCCTGGGGGATTTCAACTTAAGGCACCTAAAATGGAGGAATATAGCAAATAATATTGTTGCAGTAATAACACCAGGAGGCAGCTCTGATGAAAACTCACACTCACACGAGCTTTTAAATCTCTGCACAAAATTCAATTTAAACCAGCAAATAATAGAGCCTACTAGACTAGAGAATACACTAGACCTCATCTTCATTAACAATGATGATCTGATAAGAAATGTCACCATATCAAAAACAATATACTCAGATCACAACATAATTGAGGTTCATACATGTATGCGTGGAGCCCCAGACCGACATAATGAGACTAGTCACGAGGGAGCATTCACCAAATTCAACTTCAATAACAAAAACATAAAGTGGGACCAAGTAAACCAAGTCCTATCCGATATAAGCTGGGAAGATATACTAAGCAACACAGACCCCAACATATGCCTAGAACAGATTAACTCGGTGGCACTCGATGTATGCACAAGGCTTATTCCTCTAAGAAAAAGGAGGAGTAGATGTAAAATAGAAAGAGACAGGCGCTCCCTTTACAGGCGACGGAAAAGAATAACAGAGCGGCTAAAAGAGGTCAATATATCTGAAATGCGTAGGGAGACACTGGTCAGAGAAATAGCAAGCATCGAACTTAAGCTAAAAGAATCCTTTAGGAGTCAGGAATCGCGGGAAGAACTAAAAGCCATAAATGAAATCGAAAGAAACCCAGTATTTCTTCTCCTATGCCAAATCAAAATCGAGAACGACGTCCAGTATTGGGCCCCTACTTAAACAAGGTGGGTCCTACACAGATGACAGCAAGGAAATGAGTGAGCTACTCAAGTCCCAATATGACTCAGTTTTTAGCAAGCCGCTAACCAGACTGAGAGTCGAAGATCAAAATTAATTTTTTATGAGAGAGCCACAAAATTTGATTAACACAAGCCTATCCGATGTTATCCTGACGCCAAATGACTTCGAACAGGCGATAAATGACATGCCCATGCACTCTGCCTCAGGGCCAGACTCAAGGAACTCTGTGTTCATCAAGAACTGCAAGAAGCCCCTATCACGAGCCTTTTCCATCCTATGGAGAGGGAGCATGGACACGGGGGTCATCCCACAGTTACTAAAAACAACAGACATAGCCCCACTCCACAAAGGGGGCAGTAAAGCAACAGCAAATAACTACAGACCAATAGCGCTAACATCCCATATCATAAAAATCTTTGAAAGGGTCCTAAGAAGCAAGATCACCACCCATCTAGAAACCCATCAGTTACACAACCCAGGGCAACATGGGTTTAGAACAGGTCGCTCCTGTCTGTCTCAACTATTGGATCACTACAACAAGGTCCTAAATGCACTAGAAGACAAAAAGAATGCAGATGTAATATATACAGACTTTGCAAAAGCCTTCGACAAGTGTGACCATGGCGTAATAGCGCACAAAATGCGTGCTAAAGGAATAACAGGAAAAGTCGGTCGATGGATCTATAATTTCCTCACTAACAGAACACAGAGAGTAGTCGTCAACAGAGTTAAGTCCGAGGCAGCTACGGTGAAAAGCTCTGTTCCACAAGGCACAGTACTCGCTCCCATCTTGTTCCTCATCCTCATATCCGACATAGACAAGGATGTCAGCCACCGCACCGTGTCTTCCTTTGCAGATGACACCCGAATCTGCATGACAGTGTCTTCCATTGCAGACACTGCAAGGCTCCAGGCGGACATCAACCAAATCTTTCAGTGGGCTGCGGAAAACAATATGAAGTTCAACGATGAGAAATTTCAATTACTCAGATATGGTAAACATGAGGAAATTAAATCTTCATCAGAGTACAAAACAAATTCTGGCCACAAAATAGAGCGAAACACCAACGTCAAAGACCTGGGAGTGATTATGTCGGAGGATCTCACCTTCAAGGACCGTAACATTGTATCAATCGCATCTGCTAGAAAAATGACAGGATGGATAATGAGAACCTTCAAAACTAGGGAGGCCAAGCCCATGATGACACTCTTCAGGTCACTTGTTCTATCTAGGCTGGAATATTGCTGCACTCTAACAGCACCTTTCAAGGCAGGTGAAATTGCCGACCTAGAAAATGTACAGAGAACTTTCACGGTGCGCATAACGGAGATAAAACACCTCAATTACTGGGAGCGCTTGAGGTTTCTAAACCTGTATTCCCTGGAACGCAGGAGGGAGAGATACATGATTATATACACCTGGAAAATCCTAGAGGGACTAGTACCGAACTTGCACACGAAAATCACTCACTACGAAAGCAAAAGACTTGGCAGACGATGCACCATCCCCCCAATGAAAAGCAGGGGTGTCACTAGCACGTTAAGAGACCATACAATAAGTGTCAGGGGCCCGAGACTGTTCAACTGCCTCCCAGCACACATAAGGGGGATTACCAACAGACCCCTGGCAGTCTTCAAGCTGGCACTGGACAAGCACCTAAAGTCAGTTCCTGATCAGCCGGGCTGTGGCTCGTACGTTGGTTTGCGTGCAGCCAGCAGCAACAGCCTGGTTGATCAGGGGCTGATCCACCAGGAGGCCTGGTCACAGACCGGGCCGCGGGGGCGTTGACCCCCGAAACTCTCTCCAGGTAAACTCCAGGTGAGTAGTTCTGACATCGAGGATATCAAGTATGAAAGGCCCCTGGGAGCTAGTGATCATGTGGTTCTGTGCTTCGACTACATAGTTGAGCTCCAAGTGGAGAGAGCAGATGGAATAGGGTGGGAAAAACCAAACTACCTCACACTCCTCCTCTCCTTACGCCTTCCTCTTTGTATTGGACTGATGAAGCCACTGTGTGGCGAAACGTTTCCTGAATAAAGATTCCCATATGCTGCATAAGTGTCTCAATCTTCAAACTACAGAAGGGGGAACTACTCAGGCTTGAGGAACTTCTTTCAAGACATTCAGTGGGAGAGGGAACTGACAGGAAAACCAGTACAAGAAATGATGGACTATGTGGCAACAAAATGCAAGGAGGCAGAGGAGAGGTTTGTTCCCAAGGGAAACAGAAATAATGGGAAGAACAGAACGAGTCCTTGGTTCACCCAAAGGTGTAGGGAGGCAAAAACTAGGTGTACTAGAGAATGGAAAAGGTACAGAAGACAGAGAACTCAGGAAAATAAAGAGATTAGCCGAAGAGCCAGAAACGAATATGCACAGATAAGAAGGGAGGCTCAGCGGCAATACGAAAATGACATAGCATCAAAAGTCAAGACTGACCCGAAGCTGTTGTACAGCCACATCAGGAGGAAAACAACAGTCAAAGACCAGGTAATCAGACTGAGGAAGGGTGATGGGGAATTCACAAGAAACGACCGGGAGGTATGTCAGGAGCTCAACACAAGATTTAAAGAAGTATATACAGTGGAAACCAGTAGGACTCCAGGAAATCAGAGCAGGGGGATGCACCAGCAAGTGCTGGATGAGGTACATATAACCAAGGAGGAGGTGAAGAAGCTGCTATGCGAACTTGACACCTCAAAGGCGGTGGGACCAGACAACATCTCTCCATGGGTCCTTAAAAAGGGAGCAGAGATATTGTGTGTACCATTAACAAAGATCTTCAACACATCATTTGAAACTGAGGCAACTAAACTACCCGAGGTATAGGAAGATGGCAAATGAAGTCCCAACGGTTTCAGGGAAGGAAAATTTTCACAAAAAGGGAGACAGACATGAGGCACTAAACTACAGACCTGTATCACATAAGAACATAAGAAAGGAGGAACACTGCAGGAGGCTTGTTGGCCCATACTAGGCAGGTCCTTTACAATTCATCCCACTAACAAAACATTTGCCCAACCCAATTTTCAATGCCACCCAAGAAATAAGCTCTGATGTGAAAGTCCCACTCAAATCCAACCCCTCCCACTCATGTACTTATCCAACCTAAATTTGAAACTACCCAAAGTCCCAGCCTCAATAACCCAACTAGGTAGACTGTTCCACTCATCAACTACCCTGTTTCCAAACCAATACTTTCCTATGTCCTTTCTAAATTTAAATCGATTACTGCGGGTTCTCTCTTGGAGAGACATCCTCAAGACCTTATTAATATCCCCTTTATTAATACCTATCTTCCACTTATACACTTCGATCAGGTCTCCCCTCATTCTTCGTCTAACAAGTGAATGTAACTTAAGAGTCTTCAATCTTTCTTCATAAGGAAGATTTCTAATGCTATGTATTAATTTAGTCATCCTACGCTGAATGTTTTCTAACGAATTTATGTCCATTCTGTAATATGGAGACCAGAACTGAGCTGCATAATCTAGGTGAGGCCTTACTAATGATGTATAAAGCTGCAGTATGACCTCTGGACTTCTGTTGCTTACACTTCTTGATATAAATCCCAGTAATCTATTTGCCTTATTACGTACACTTAGGCATTGCTGTCTTGGTTTAAGGTTGCTGCTCACCATAACCCCCAAGTCCTTTTCGCAATCTGAATGGCTAAGTTCTACATCATTTAACTTATAAGTACTAGGGTTATGGGCAATCCCAAGCTTCAGAACCTTGCATTTATCTACATTGAACTGCATCTGCCACTTTTCTGACCAAGAATAGAGTTTGTTTAAATCCTCCTGAAGTTCCATAACATCTACGTTTGAATCAATTATCCAACCTATCTTTGTGTCATCGGCGAATTTGCTCATATCACTAGTAATTCCCTCATCAAGATCATTGATATATATTATAAACAACAACGGGCCCAAGACTGATCCCTGTGGAACGCCACTTGTTACAGATCCCCACTCGGATTTAACCCCATTTATGGACACTCTCTGCTTCCTGTCAGTGAGCCATGACTCGATCCACGAGAGCACTTTTCCCCCAATGCCATGAGCTGCCACTTTCTTTAACAGTCTATGGTGCGGAACTCTATCAAAAGCCTTACTAAAATCTAAGTAAATAATATCAAATTCTTTATCGTAGTCAACAGCCTCAAAAGCTTTACTGAAGAAAGTTAATAAATTAGTTAGACAAGACCGGCCTCTTGTGAATCCATGCTGAGTATCATTAATCAAGCTATGCTTATCGAGATGGCTTCTTATAATCTCAGCTATAATTGACTCTAGTAATTTGCCTACAATTGAGGTCAGGCTTATTGGGCGGTAATTTGACGGTAACGACTTGTCCCTGTTTTAAAAATAGGAATTACATTAGCTATCTTCCACATATCAGACACTACACCTGTTAGAAGAGATTAATTAAAAATATTAGTTAATGGTTCACAGAGTTCCATTTTGCATTCCTTAAGAACCCTTGAAAAAACCTCATCAGGACCCGGCGACTTATTTTGCTTCAGTCTGTCTATCTGCTTCACAACCATTTCACTAGTGACTGTGATGTTACATAATTTATCTTCTTCTAGCCCACTATAAAAATTAATTACTGGAATATTGTTAGTGTCTTCCTGTGTAAAAACTGAGAGAAAATAATTATTAAAAATCGAGCACATTTCATTCTCTTTGTCAGAAAGGTGCCCATAGTTATTTATAAGGGGACCTATCTTATCTCTAACTTTTGTTCTATAGACCTTCTATAGACCTGTTCTATAGACTTTGCATACTATACACTAACGTGTATAGTATGCAAGGTCATGGAGAAGATCATCAGGAGAGTGGTGGAGCACCTGGAAAGAAACAAGTGTATAATTGACAACCAGCATGGTTTCAGGGAGGGAAAATCCTGTGTCACAAACCTATTAGAGTTTTATGACAAGGTGACAGAAGTAAGACAAGAGAGAGAGGGGTGGATCGACTGCATTTTTTTGGACTGCAAGAAGGCCTTCGACACAGTTCCTCACAAGAGGTTACTGCAAAAGCTAGAGGATCAGGCACACATAACAGAAAAGGCACTGCAATGGATAAGAGAATACCTTACAGGGAGGCAACAACGAGACATGGAACGTGACGAGGTGTCAAAGTGGGCGCCTGTGACAAGCGGGGTTCCACAGGGGTCAGTCCTAGGACCTGTGCTGTTCTTGGTATATGTGAATGACATAACGGAAGGGATAGACTCAGAAGTGTCCTTGTGTGCGGACGATGTGAAGTTAATGAGAAGAATCAAATCGGATGAGGATCAGGCAGGACTACAAAGAGACCTGGACAGGCTACAAGCCTGGTCCAGCAACTGGCTCTTTGAGTTTAACCCCGCCAAATGCAAAGTCATGAAGATTGGGGAAGGGCAAAGAAGACCGCAGACACAATATAGTTTAGATGGCCAAAGTCTGCAAACCTCACTCAAGGAAAAGGATCTGGTGGTGAGTATAACACCAAGCATATCTCCTGAGGTGCACATCAATCAGATAACTGCTGCAGCATACGGGCGCCTGGCAAACCTACGGATAGCGTTCCGATACCTCAGTAAGGAGTCGTTCAAGACTCTGTATACCATTTACGTCAGGCCCATACTGGAGTATGTAGCACCAGTTTGGAATCCACACCTAGTCAAGCACGTCAAGAAATTAGAGAAAGTGCAAAGGTTTGCAACAAGATTAGTCCCAGAGCTACGGGGATTGTCCTACGAAGAAAGGTTGAGGGAAATCGGCCTGACGACACTGGAGGCCAGGAGGGTCAGGGGAGACATGATAACGACATACAAAATACTGCACGGAATAGACGAGGTGGACAAAGACGGGATGTTCCAGAGATGGGACACAGACACAAGAGGTCACAATTGGAAGTTGAGGACTCAGATGAATCAAAGGGATGTTAGGAAGTATTTCTTCAGTCATAGAGTAGTCAAGCCGTGGAATAGCCTAGAAAGTGAAGTAGTGGAGGCGGGAACCATACATAGTTTTAAGGCGAGGTATGATAAAGCTCATGGAGCAGGGAGAGAGAGGACCTAGTAGCAATCATCGAAGAGGCAGGGCCAGGAGCTATGACTCGACCCCTGCAACCACAAACAGGTGAGTACAAATAGGTGAGTACACACACACACATACACACATACATAAACACATACACAAACACACACACACAAACACACACACACACACACACACACACACACACACACACACACACACACACACACACACACACACACACACACACACACACACACACACACACACAGGCAGAGATATTGTGTGTGCCATTAACAAAGATCTTCAACACATCATTTGAAACTGGGCAACTCCCTGAGGTATGGAAGATGGCAAATGTAGTCCCAATTTTTAAAAAGGGAGACAGACATGAGGCACTAAACTACAGACCTGTATCACTAACGTGTATAGTATGCAAGGTCATGGAGAAGATCATCAGGAGGAGAGTGGTGGAGCACCTGGAAAGAAACAAATGTATAATTGACAACCTGCACGGTTTCAGGGAGGGAAAATCCTGTGTCACAAACCTATTAGAGTTTTATGACAAGGTGACAGAAGTAAGACAAGAGAGAGAGGGGTGGATCGACTGCATTTTTTTGGACTGCAAGAAGGCCTTCGACACAGTTCCTCACAAGAGGTTACTGCAAAAGCTAGAGGATCAGGCACACATAACAGGAAAGGCACTGCAATGGATCAGAGAATACCTGAAAGGGAGGCAACAACGAGTCATGGTACGCGACGAGGTGTCAGAGTGGGCCCCTGTGACAAGCGGGGTTCCACAGGGGTCAGTCCTAGGACCTGTGCTGTTCTTGGTATATGTGAATGATAAAACGGTAGGGATAGACTCAGAAGTGTCCTTGTTTGCAGACGATGTGAAGTTAATGAGAAGAATCAAATCGAATGAGGATCAGGCAGGACTACAAAGAGACCTGGACAGGCTACAAGCCTGGTCCAGCAACTGGCTCCTTGAGTTTAACCCTGCCAAATGCAAAGTCATGAAGATTGGGAAAGATCAAAGAAGACTGCAGACACAATATAGTTTAGATGGCCAAAGTCTGCAAACCTCACTCATGGAAAAAGATCTGGGGGTGAGTATAACACCGAACATATCTCCCGAGGCGCACATCAATCAGATAACTGCTGCAGCATACGGGCGCCTGGCAAACCTACGGATAGCGTTCTGATACCTCAGTAAGGATTCGTTCAAGACTCTGTATACCATTTACGTCAGGCCCATACTGGAGTATGCAGCACCAGTTTGGAATCCACACCTAGTCAAGCATGTCAAGAAATTAGAGAAAGTGCAAAGGTTTGCAACAAGACTAGTCCCAGAGCTACGGGGATTGTCCTACGAAGAAAGGTTGAGGGAAATCGGCCTGACGACACTGGAGGCCAGGAGGGTCAGGGGAGACATGATAACGACATATAAAATACTGTGCGGAATAGACGAGGAGGACAAAGATGGGATGTTCCAGAGATGGGACACAGACACAAGAGGTCACAATTGGAAGTTGAAGACTCAGATGAATCAAAGGGATGTTAGGAAGTATTTCTTCAGTCATAGAGTTCGTGGAATCAGTGAAGTAGTGGAGGCGGGAACCATACATAGTTTTAAGGCAAGGTATGATAGAGCTCATGGAGCAGGGAGAGAGAGGACCTAGTAGCAATCAGTGAAGAGGCGGGGACAGGAGCTATGACTCGATCCCTGCAACCACAATTAGGTGAGTACAAATAGGTGAGTACATACACACACACACACACACACACACTCCACCACTTGACACAAACACTTGACACAAATACGACCCCCCCTCCCCTAACCACCTCTCCCCCTTCCTTAACCACCTCACCTTAGCCACCTACCCCTCCCCCAAACCACCTAACCCCTCCCCAAACCATCTAACACCCCAACTACCTCCCTCCCTCCAATAACCATCCTTCCCCTCCCCCATAACCATGCATCCCCTCTCTCAAACACGAACTCCCCCCTCCCCTAACTACCTTTCCCCCTTCCCTAACCACCTAACCCTAGCCACCTACCCTTCCCCCAAACCATCTAACCCCCTCCCCGAACTATCTTTACCCCTCCAATAACCATCCTCCCCCTCCCAAACAACCATCCATCCCCTCTCCTCCTAACCATCTATTCCCCTCCCCCTAACTACCCGTCCCCCCTTCTGTGGAGCAACGGGGGAACCTAGAACCAGGATGAGGACAAGGGGCTCCAAGGACGAACCTGGGAGGGAGGAATGAGCTGGAAAGGAAGATGGAAGAGAGGTTAGCAGCAGAATGCAGAAGGTGGAAGCAACAGGCCACAGCATCAGAAATCAGAGATTAGAAGAGGAGCTGAGACATCTGAAACAGCGCAGAGACAAAGATATTACAGAAGTAGCATCGGCAATGGCTACATCAGACACAGACAACAGGTCTGAAGGAAGCATTGAAACTAAACTGTATGCAGAGGTCCTGTCAAACCCACATGGGGCCAAAACAAAGAGAGGGAGCACACTAGGACAGAATGAGAGGTTGGAATTCATTGAAGGAACTAGGACATGTGCAGGGACCTTACCAGATACCTGTGGGGGCCAGGAACAGGTGAGCAGGAAGGACAAACCAAGAAGCATAGGGGCCATAATTAGGGAAGGGACCGAAGGAAGGAACACTCCACGGGAAGGAACTAAAGCACATCAGAGGACGCAATGGGAGTCACAGTGGGAGGTGGAAAGGCAGAGATCCGTGTTTGTCTATGGGCTAGACGAAGCTAAAGGGGAAACTTATGATGAAAGAAAGCAGGAGGAGAAAAAAGCGATTGAAGATATCATGAAGGTGATAGGCGAGGGGGACATGACCCAGGTGGCAAATTTTCGGAGAATTGGGTGGTTCACAGAGAAAAGGAATCGGCCTCTCAAAGTAATTTTCAAGGCAGAATCAACCCGAACCATGATCCTGCAGGAGAAAGCACGGCTGAGAGGCAAGCAGGAGTTCCGAAGTGTGTACCTCGATCGAGACAGAACACAGGACGGAAGGAAGACGATGAAAGAGAGAGTTCAAAAACGAAAGGAGAAATGGGAGGAAATGAAAAAGGAGAGCAGAATAACCCAGGATCAAATGGAAGGACAAGCACACCCCCCAGAAACACCTGCAGAAGGACTCCAGCCACAACACTCCCAATGCAACTGAACAATCCAAACCAACCATCACACACTGATCCCTCTGTTTCCACCCCCCCACCACAGTTACAGTATTAGAACAGAAGTTGAAGGCTTGGTACACAAATGCAAATGGATTAACGAATAAACATGAGGAATGGCAAGAAAGAATCAATGAGAAGTCCCCAGACATCATAGCAGTTACAGAAACAAAACTCATGGAGACAATAACAGATGCAATCTTCCCACCAGGATACCAGATCATGAGGAAAGATAGAAGGGGCAGGGGGGGAGGTGGGGTTGCTCTGCTCATAAAAAACAGATGGAAATTCGAGAAAATGGAAGGCATAGATGAGACGGGAGAAAGAGACTACATAGCAGGTACACTTCGGTCTGGGGAACACAAAGTGGTCATTGCAGTGATGTATAATCCACCACAGAACTGCAGGAGGCCAAGAGAGGAATATGAAGAGAGCAACAGAGCAATGGTGGACACACTTGCTGAGATGGCAAGAAGAGCTCACTCCAGCAGAGCAAAGTTGCTGGTTATGGGGGATTTCAACCACAGGGAGATTGACTGGGAAAACCTGGAGCCACATGGGGTCCCGAAACATGGGGAGCCAGGATGTTGGACGTGGTGCTGGAAAACCTCATGCACCAACATGTTAAGGACACTACCAGAGTGAGAGGGGAGGATGAACCAGCAAGATTGGACTTCGTGTTCACCCTGGGCAGCTCAGATATTGAGGACATCAAGTATGAGAGTCCCCTAGGAGCTAGCAACCACGTGGTTCTGTGCTTTGAATACATAGTAGAGATGCAAGTGGAGAGAATAACAGGAGTTGAATGGGAAAAGTCTGACTATAAAAGAGGGGACTACATAGGGTTGAAGAACTTCCTGCGGGAGGTCCAGTGGCACAGAGAACTGGCAGGAAAGCCAGTAAATGAAATGATGGAATATGTAACAATAAAATGCAAGGAGGCAGTGGAAAGGTTTATTCCCAAGGGCAACAGTAACAACGGGAAGAACAGAACGAGCCCCTGGTTTACCCGACAGTGTAAGGAGGCAAGAACAAAGTGCAATAGAGAATGGAAAAAGTACAGAAGGCAGAGAACACACGAAAATAGGGAGATCAGTCGCAGAGCCAGGAATGAGTATGCACAGGTAAGGAGGGAGGCCCAGCGACAGTATGAAAATGACATAGCATCGAGAATCAAGACTGACCCGAAACTGTTGTATAGCCATATCAAGAGGAAGACAACAGCCAAAGACCAGGTGATCAGATTAAGGACAGATGGTGGAGAACTCACAAGAAATGATCAGGAGGTATGTGAGGAGCTGAACAGGAGATTTAAGGAAGTGTTCACAGTAGAGGACTGACAGGGAGGCAGCAACGAGTCATGGTACGTGAAGAGGTATCACAGTGGGCGCCTGTTACGAGCGGGGTCCCACAGGGGTCAGTTCTAGGAGCAGTGCTATTTTTTATATATGTGAACGACATGATGGAAGGAATAGACTCTGAAGTGTCCCTGTTCGCAGATGACGTGAAGTTGATGAGAAGAATTAAATCGGGCGAGGATGAGGCAGGACTGCAAAGAGACCTGGACAGGCTGGACATGTGGTCCAGTAACTGGCTTCTCGAATTCAATCCAGCCAAATGCAAAGTCATGAAGATTGGGGAGGGGCAAAGAAGACCGCAGACAGAGTATAGGCTAGGTGGACAAAGACTACAGACCTCACTCAGGGAGAAAGACCTTGGGGTGACCATAACACCGAGCACATCACCGGAGGCACACATCAACCATGAACCCATTCTGGTTTTCATTTATAATCTTGTTCCTTTCCAGGTGTTCGACCACTCTCTTCCTGATAATCTTCTCCATGACTTTGCACACAATACATGTCAGAGACACAGGTCTGTAGTTTAGTGCCTCGTTTCTGTCTGTTTCCTTTCTTAAATATGGGGACTACATTAGCTGTCTTCCATTTCTCAGGTAGTTGCCCAGTTTCAAGGGATGTGTTGAAGATTGTGGTTAGAGGCATGCACAGCATCTCTGCTCCTTCTCTAAGGACCCATGGGGAGATGTTGTCCAGTCCCATCGCCTTTGAGGTGTCAAGGTCACTTAAGAGCTTCTTCACCTCCTCCTCAGTTGTTCGTATGTCATCCAACACTTGTTGGTATATTCCCTCTTGATGTTCCCTTCTGTTCTGTCTTCCCACAGCCCTTCCTGTCTCTACTGTAAAAACTTCCTTAAATCTCCTGTTCAGCTCCTCACATACCTCCTGATCATTTCTTGTGAGTTCTCCACCTTCTGTCCTTAATCTGATCACCTGGTCTTTGACTGTTGTCTTCCTCCTGATGTGGCTATACAACAGTTTCGGGTCAGTCTTGATTCTCGATGCTATGTCATTTTGATACTGTCGCTGGGCCTCCCTCCTTACCCGTGCGTACTCATTCCTGGCTCTGCGACTGATCTCCCTATTTTCGTGTGTTCTCTGCCTTCTGTACTTTTTCCATTCTCTATTGCACTTTGTTTTTGCCTCCTTACACCGTCGGGTAAACCAGGGGCTCGTTCTGGTCTTCCCGTTGTTACTGTTGCCCTTGGGAATAAACCTTTCCACTGCCTCCTTGCATTTTGTTGTTAAATATTCCAACATTTCATTCACTGACTTTCCTGCCAGTTCTCTGTCCCACTGGACCTCCCGCAGGAAGTTCTTCAACCCTATGTAGTCCCCCCTTTTATAGTCAGGCTTTTCCCATTCTACTCCTGTTATTCTCTCCACTTTCAGCTCTACTATGTTTTCAAAGCACAGAACCACATGGTCGCTAGCTCCTAGGGGACTCTCATACTTGATGTCCTCAATGTCTGAGCTGCCCAGGGTGAACACAAGGTCCAATCTTGCTGATTCATCCTCCCCTCTCACTCTGGTAGTGTCCTTAACATGTTGGTGCATGAGGTTTTCCAGCACCACGTCCAACATCCTGGCTCTCCATGTTTCGGGACCCCCATGTGGCTCCAGATTTTCCCAGTCAATCTCACTGTGCTTGAAATCCCCCATAATCAGCAACTTTGCTCTGCTGGAGTGAGCTCTTCTTGCCACCTCAGCAAGTGTGTCCACCATTGCTCTGTTGCTCTCTTCATATTCCTCTCTTGGCCTCCTGCAGTTCTGTGGTGGATTATACATCACTGCAATGACCACTTTGTGTTCCCCAGACTAAAGTGTACCTGCTATGTAGTCTCTTTCTCCCGTCTCATCCATTCCTTCCATTTTCTCGAATTTCCATCTGTTTTTTACGAGCAGAGCAACCCCACCTCCCCCCCTGCCCCTTCTATCTTTCCTCATGATCTGGTATCCTGGTGGGAAGATTGCATCTGTTATTGTCTCCATGAGTTTTGTTTCTGTAACTGCTATGATGTCTGGGGACTTCTCATTGATTCTTTCTTGCCATTCCTCATGTTTATTCGTTAATCCATCTGCATTTGTGTACCAAACCTTCAACTTCTGTTCTAATACTGTAACTGTGGTGCAGGGGGTGGAAACAGAGGGATCGGTGTGTGATGGTTGGTTTGCATTGTTCAGTTGCCTTGGGGGTGTTGTGGCTGGAGTCCTTCTGCAGGTGTTTCTGGGAGGTGCGCTTGTCTTTCCATTTGACCCTGGGTTATTCTGCTCTCCTTTTTCATTTCCTCCCATTTCTCCTTTCGTTTTTGAACTCTCTCTTTCATTGTCCTCCTTTCGTCCTGTGTTCTGTCTCGGTCGAGGTACACACTCCGGAACTCCTGCTTGCCTCTCAGCCGTGCTTTCTCCTGCAGGATCATGGTTCGGGTTGATTCTGCCTTGAAAATTACTTTGAGAGGCCGATTCCTTTTCTTTGTGAACCACCCAATTCTCCGAAAATTTGCCACCTGGGTCATGTCCCCCTCGCCTATCACCTTCATGATGTCTTCAATCGCTTTTTTCTCCTCCTGCTTTCTTTCATCATAAGTTTCCCCTTTAGCTTCGTCTAGCCCATAGACAAACACGGATCTCTCCCTTTCCACCTCCCACTGTGACTCCCATTGCATCCTCTGATGTGTTTTAGTTCCTTCCCGTGGAGTGTTCCTTCCTTCAGTCCCTTCCCTAGTTATGGCACCTATGCTTCTTGATTTATCCTTCTTGCTCACCTGCTCCTGGCCCCCACAGGTATCTGGTAAGGTCCTTGCACATGTCCTAGTTCCTTCAATGTCTTCCAACCTCTCTTTCTGTCCTAGAGTGCTCCCTGTCTTTGTTTTGGCCCCATGTGGGTTTGACAGGACCTCTGCATACAGTTTAGTTTCCATGCTTCCTTCGGACCTGTTGTCTG